>NC_033801.1:5250897-5279830 GCF_001876935.1 Asparagus officinalis | reverse complement strand
AAGAGATGAATCATCATAGCGTCAGTGTCAATTTTCAATTAGCTTGGATCTATATTATACTAAAGGTCGACGAGACGTCATTATAGTTTATGCACCAATACAATGATCCTTCATATACTTTCGCTTCGGTCACGAATTATTCATTGTCTAGTACCTCTCAATAATCTTTAAATAATACTCCTGAGTCTAAAGCATTGTATTTAGTTCATCATATGACCAAATTTCGCATATACCAGGCACTGCATAGTTACATTTCATCGATTTTCCGCAGGCTATCTACTCACGACTTTTTGCAACTTTCTTGATTCGCATTCAACTAACCATGAAATTAAGGCTAGATTGCTAAAATTCACCAAAACAATTTATAACTGTCTTCATTGCCTAATCAACACCCATCTCCATAATTTTGTCCAAATTTAAATCATCATTTACCCTCTTCAGGGCCAATGGATAAGGTGATGACCCTACAAATTCTACAGTTGATAATAATCAACTCATATATTACATAATTCATGAGTCTATCATAAGGGAAACGGAGCCAACATTTCCAGCAGCCACATACTACCTCACAAACCATTAACTTAATCTATACTTTTGCGGAGCTCCCTTTTCCCAACATAGAAATAAAGTATGGTGTAGCGATAAACAATAGTGCGATTTTCATGCTATCAGGCTACACAGGAATGTTTATTTCATATTTGAACGGATGCCTCATTATGTTTAAACCAAAATACCCCGCAATAATAAGTACATCTACCAATCACCAAATCACAATTGGCCTCTCATAACTACATAAAGACGAGACTAATAAGTTCCTTATTCAATTTCTTTTGTCCTCATTTCGAAACCCAATGATAGGCATCATATTAGTATTGTGACGCGTTTCGGCCACCGTCTATTTATATATTATTTCACCTTCCTTTGATTGTGACAAATATAGCCTACATCACACCCAACTCACAAATTCGGCAACCTTTGTTTGACATATGACTCCCGTATACTGTTACATTAAATATAAATTTCGCGCATTAAAGGGGACAATAAACATGAGATTCCTACTTTTTATAAGTCTAGTTTTGTTGGTTTCACTTCATTCTGACCAAGAATACCTACAATTAAATATGTGATCAGTTCCAACAGAAATTTATGATTTCTTAGGCTACAACCCCATCGATTTTTCTTACAATTTCTGTCTTATTCGGCCAACCAAAAATTAAGCATGAACTTCAAAATTTTGCAATTATTTTAGCGGCTATAAGCCATGATGTGTGTTAATTTTGTTCCAGTTTTACCAAATACCAATTAAAACACGTTGTACCTTTAAAGTCTGATCTTTCATCAGGCTATTATACAACTGTTCTTCTAAAATCGCTCCCCTTTCGGTAGTTTTTTAGCCATCGTTCAATCCAAAAATTGGATTACCAACCAAACTACGCTGCCCACGATAAAACACACCAGTTAGTTTTCACGTACCCCTTTTTCTATCAAAGTCCATTACAGTACACACCTACATTCAGTTTCCACCTTCTCTCTCCAACTTTCTTCATTTAAACCAAAAGTGTCAATGTTAAGTTCACGCAATAATTTAAAATACATGATTCTTTATAGACACTGCAATTTTCAACCCAATGTGGAAATTAAAGTATGTTCATCACATCAAACAACTTTCTTGATTTCAGTGAGCTATAATCCCTTGTTTAAGTTAGATGGTGTCCCAAATAGATCATGTACGCTACCAGTTTCGATCAAACATAGGGCAAAATAACATTATGACATTATTGTAATAATAAAAATTTTCTCCATTTGGGATTCATTTTCATGAATGGCCTTACTTACCCAGTGGAAATCAACATTCAACCATGTAATCCTTCGCTCCGTAGTCACAACAAATCGAAACGAATTAGACTCTATCGGAGTACTTTAAACCACCGGTAGTGGACCGGCGTCGTAAATCAAAATTCGACTTAATATATAATTCATCGGGACTCGATTTCCAACAATTCACATAATGCTGGTCTGCTCTATTCAATAAGCCATGGGTGTCGAAACTCGACCAAACTGCTAAATGTCCGATGCTCAAAGAAAACTAGCTGAAACGTTCAAGAACAAAAATCTCATCGCTATAATCGATACTTCACAGTTTTACAAATTGTCATTTGCTCTGGGCAGCAAACTAAAACTTCATTTGTTTATGTTTTCAAGAATTATACATCTTCATGGCCATAACCTTACTGGAGCCCTATTTCTCAACTTTCTGTTCCATTTCAGGAATAACTTTCAGGAGCGACGCAACTTTGATTGCAATTACAACGCTGCATCATTCCGCAAACTATATCACCATTCAGGGATAGTTCTTGAAAATTCACTGATTTTCATAAGCAATTCCCACAATCTTGCATCTATTTTTTGTTCTTTGTCATTCAAAAGTAATTTAACGTATGCTGACATCAAACAACATTGCGGATTTTATTTGGCAATAATCCAACAGATTCTAGTGAATACTTTTGTCAACTGAATAAAATTTTCCCTACACGTATGTTTAACGAATTTCACAATTTTTCATGAGCAACCCATCATTTTTGTGTTATATTTCGGTTCATTTCAATCCAACTCATAGAATCTAGACGTCCAGAACACCGCCCAAAAATACAAGCTCTAATGAATACGCACTCCGATTTCAGTCAAGTTATGCCAACTCAAGATATATTTGTAGCTCAATTATTTAACTCCAATAAGTCAAGATAATCAGAAATTACGATCTCAAACAAACTAATTAGAAAGATAATGATAATAAAACCACAGCTTAGCTAGTCATCGTCAAAATTCATCAGTACCAATCTTACATACCCAGAAAAACATCTTACACCTTAATGCTTTACTTCACATCACAATGACACTCTCGTAATTCTCATTCATCATAGACTCAAGAACTACCAATATAATGTGTTTATCTGAAACGACCACAGTTCACACTTGCGAGATCTTCATACCAAGTCAAACACTGAGAAATTGTGTTTTTCCTCGAAGGACTGGGATAGACTCAGTCATACACCACCTGCTTATAGGGGTAACTATTTCAAGCGTCTATCAATCTCTATACACGACCTAGTATAACTCACACCCAGGCAAGACCGCAGTCTTAAAAGATACCACTAATACGGAAGTGGCATCCCAAGAATCTCAGTTTTGTACTATATAATCCATTCAATAACACCAGGTTACCTTTAAAACCCCGCACAATAAACAAAACTTCTCTACTCACTTACAAGGACCCTACTTAGGTGTTTCACAGCGCAACACGACCTCCTGCAACATACGACAACAAACTATTCTTAGACATCGGTTGTATCCAGAGAAAAGCGGTACTCTACAATCAATTCTTCGACGGTACCAACAATAGACAGCGAGATTCAAGATACCACACATGATCACCCCAAACCCGTGCACTGGTGATTTATACCTTGATAAACGGCTGCTACGGAGAACCCTGCCACATTTTATCAAGTAGGTACTTCATTATCGCCAGACGCCTTCTCTTGACAACACAATGAAAGATGGAGAAGAACCAACGATTTTTCTCTCACACTTCTTTGTTCCAGGTCTTCATCCCGACACATGGCATATAATAAGAAAATACTAGGATGAGCCACATTATCACAATGTCTTTAGAAAAGCTTTTCAAAACAAAATAGGCGCGAATATAGATAAAAGTCTTTGCCTATTTTTATTTTCTATATCCTTGGGCGGTCACTAACATATTAACATTAACAACAACGAGCCTCAAAAATTACATTTCTCAAATGGATTTCATGGGCTAATAACACCACCCTCATATTCACCTGCAATTTTGGTTCGATCTCTCACCACTCGATAAGTCGAGAAAATTATCACCGGAAATGAAACCCTTTGTGCACTAGGGTAAAAGACTGTGCGCGCTTTTTATAGGTTACTCATAAAACATACTGTGCTCTCCATCCTTGATCCTTTAGACCCAATCATAAGCTTATTCAAATATCATATGTTGAAATGGTTAATGATTTCTCATGGGCTATGACCCATGATTCTGTAAGTTTAGTTCTTTTAATTCAAATGGTCATTTCTAAGTATGAAGGTACTATCATATTTGTGAATTTTCGTTAGCTTAAAAGAAATTTACTTGTGACAATAAATTTACATTTCATATGAGGTATACACCCCAAAAAAAACAACATAAATAAATATTATGCAAAAATCACTCCGAGCTTTCATTATCATATCCCGAAATGACATTATTATAACCGATACAGTAGAACATCCACAAAGCGTTCTATCAGGTCTATCAATCAACGTCAAAAAAATAATCTAAGCACACTATCCAAACAATTTGTATATTTCTCTAATTTTATTAATAAGCCTATATGAGCACCAACAGATTACCAAAAATTATATATAGTAACGAGGAGGATCAATATCATATCCCACTTACTTCATACAAGGCTTGGTCGCTGAAACACAATATATAGGGAGATAACCTTACAACATAAACATTTACCGAAGAATGAGTTTAGTTATAGGCTACTTATCCATTAGGCATCATACCTAAGGGGTGACATACTACTGCCAATCCCATTCAATTATGCTAATATTGAAATACCAAGCGAGTTATGCCTATGGAATAATGAGCTAAACTTATCATTTAATAATGGTTCGCGTTAGAAGGACGTGATATAATGTATTCGAACAATACATTTATAATATATCAATTATTCACGGCAAAGATACATGGATTTTTCCATTATATCAAATGTCAATTTTGGCCCAAAAAAATAAGACGAAATGATATCTTAATATAGCCGAAATAGTAATTAGTTAAATCAATTAGGCTGCTCTAATTTTCACAAGGCTACGATTATCGCAAACTTCCCTTACAACATAAATATTACTACTCCATTCCAAACCTCTCACTTAGGCTTAGACTATTCACTCATTTACAGTAAACACACAGCCATGTGACTGATTATATTCATAATATATGCAAACTCCCTTATGTACATTCAAATAGTTTCAACCAAATACTCCCTAGCTTATCTAATAACCGATACACGTAGATTATTAGGTCATCCAACAAACTGAAAAATTACCTAGAAATATGACTGAATATTTGCATGAAAACTATGATTTATTAACAATCAATTTACATACTTACATAAAAACATAATGGAGATAATTTAGTTCACTGTCAAGACTGCACAAGACTAAAAGTACAATGTCATAAATAAGAAGCAGTATTCTGTGTGCGACTATTAATGCAAAGGGCAGCAATAGATGCAGCAGTGATAATCTACAACTAGTGATATTAGTTTCATACAATGTCCGAAAGACAGTGTCTTTGCACCTTCAACACGGCTGTCGAAGAAAAACCCATACACTCAGACTTCCCTTAAAGTCAAGCAAAATGGGGAGACCGGGACTATGGAGTTGAGTACAACGTGTGAACCCGTACTCCGATCAAATGCCACCGCCCAATTACACAATTCACGAATGACAACAAAACAGTTGATGGCACAAGAGCTTGATGGCCGATCTATCTGCAAAGTATTAATAGAGTTATGTGTATCAAGCACAAAATCCCTACCAAAGCTGCATGATTACCATAAAGGTCTAAATATTATCTGACAAAAACCACACAACAACAATTTCGACGATTCTGATTACTAGCCAAAAAAGGACAGATTGGATACTTCTGCAGATGAAACCGACGTCATATTAAAGAAATAAACCGCACACATTGAAAGGAATCAAAACACTTGTCAGCTGCTGCGAGACGAAAACTCAAACCTAGTCTGCAACAATACATTCAGTGAGGATCGGCACGAGTTCTAAACTCTCAACAATCCAAGACCGTTGATTTCCACAATTACAGACAACCAATCTCTTTGGTGCAAAGTAACTCTATATCTATAGAACTTATTAAACAGTCTGCATCTCAAGTCGAGGACGCCTGATATTCAGGATAAGACCCACGATGACTTACCCACTGAGTGCTTTACTTTGATTTCAATACGTTTCCCCATATACCACGCCTCACATATATCAGGTTATCTTAACTTCTTGGAGGACCTCGTGTCCTCTCCATCATTTTTACAATTCTTTCCGATTAGGACGTCTTATAACATCCTCATCCCATGATACCCCTGCTATCAATTATATTTTAGAATATTAGTCTTCAAACCCTACCGGACTATATCACACATCCCTTTACTTCAATTTAAGAATAAATATTCATCACGTTTGATAATCAAGACCGACCCCCTTTTGACTGAGCAGAATAGAAAACTCCAACAGATTGAATCAGCAACATTCCACATTCGTTGAACCAAAGCTATCAAATAATTACCGGCAACAACATTAGATAACATAATACTTCTACCAGTTGCTACACTATCAGACTAATTATTTGAGGAATTTCATTATTTACAATTCAAACTGTGGGTCTATGGATCGAGGGACCCTCGACGAGTAATCAACGCGACTATAACGCTTAAAATCAGCAATGCTAATACAGCAAGCCCACGAAAAGATATTACACCTATTCAATCCATATCTTCAAACACTCATTAAACGTGTAACAACCCACCCTTCTCATCTCTAATCTGTGAGGAAATCATCGTTTCCTTATATCAATTCACACAATTTTCAACAAGTTTAGCACCTAACTACCCATTTTCACATCACCAATTTTTAGAAAATGCTATACAGAAAACCAAGTTAACCACAGAGCGTTCATCAATAATGAACTCATTCACATACAAATTGTTAGGGAAGTTCACAGAGATAAAATTGCAAAAGTTGAGAGAGCATACAGGCCAAATCCTAGGCCTTGGCGGTTTGCCCACAAAACGAGAGCAGAAGAAGGGGGCGAAAACTCAAAAATGAACCGGAATGCAGAGTTTACCTAATATTCCTACTAACAAGCCCATTTCTAATCACCTCCTCCAAAATGATCATGTTTGAACTTTACGATATAAATCTGCATCAAAAACAAAGAAAACAGATAAAAAAGAGGGAGGTAGTCCTGGACTTAACCTGAGGAGGAGAGCGCGCCAGCTGGCGGAAGAACGGCGTGGCAATAAACTCGCGAACAGTGAGATCTGCATCTCGATCACTGACTTCCGTTTGGTTGCTCTGGTTTGCGAGAGGATTTGGGGATTTTTCATCTCGAGCTCGTCTCGATTAAAAACCTGGAGCAGTCAAAGCGCGAACGAACTGCTACGATCTCGTATCGTCGCGACGTTCTGTCCCGACCCATCCCGTATTTGCCAGAGTGTACACCAACCCCCCCCCACCCCCACCCCAGGGAACAGGGCTTTGTTTGTCCTAATTGTTATTCCAAGACTTAAAGTTTGCTTTGGTCGGCTGGTAGGGAAAAAGGAAGGGGAATGAGATTAATCTTATTTGGAAGTTTTATTGGGAGGGAATAGGAGGGAAATGAGGCGAAAATTTATAAAAATTGACAAGTTTCTTTTCTATCTCTATCTTTCATGACAAATTTTTAAAACCGACATGTTTTGAATTTTATTCCCAAAAAAAGACTCATTTCAAATTTAATTTCAAAAACCGACCCAGTTAGCTAAAACTGGGTCTGTTTTTGAAAAAAAAATTCCCAAACTTCACGGGAGTTGAAGTCCCGTGAAGTTTTTTATATAACAAAACCTCACGGGACTTCAACTCCCGTGAAGTTTGGGAACTTTTTTTTTTCAAAAACCGACCCAGTTTTAGCCAACTGGGTCGGTTTTTAAAATTAAGTTTGAAATAAGTCTTTTTTTGAGAATTTTTTGACAAACAGATTGGTTTTGAAAATTTGTCCCTATCTTTCATTCCCTTAAAAACAATATTGAATTATCCTCCCCAAACTGAAGATCTTTTTCGAACTTGAATTAAGATCAGAACTGTTTTCATCATTCTGTTCTCATAATTTGTCCTCCACCATCACAGCCTCCTGCGATCGCAAACCCAAAACATAACCCACCTCTTCCGATATCAGCAGTTAAAATACCGAAAACAACTTTTTTAACATTAACGTATCAAAGAGAAAAAATTCAAGTTAAAAGAGGGAGGGAGGGAGGGAGGGAGGGAGGGGGAGGAAGAGAGGGATCAGAGAGAGAGAGAGAGAACCTTGAGAGCAGAGATTTCAGTTTGAGTTGTTCCTTCGCCTCTTCCCCTTTTGTAGCCCTCATCTTCTCCCATATATTCAACAAATATCTCACCCTCCCTCATCACTTCCTCAGCCCCCTCAGCACTCCCTCGTCTCCACCTTACCGATCTCACCCAACTCCTCTTTGTTTTCGCCCAGTCGTCTCCCCTCAACAACTGTGCGGTGAAGAGGAGTGAGTTATCATCTCCTCGGCACTTCTGTTTGTTATTTGAGTTAAAACTCATAAAAGCCTCGTGGTTTGCCCTACCATGAAAATCTATTAAGCCATCAATCTATTAAGCCTCTATATTTTTTATTTTGAATCTATTTAGCCACCATGGTGTTCCTCTATAACTAAAAAATAGATTCTATTTTTTAGTTATAGAGAAACACCATAGGGGCGAAATAGATTCAAAATAAAAAAAAATATAGGGGCGTAATAGATTAAAATAATAGATTGAAGGCTTAATAGATTTACAGGGCAAACCACAGTGGGCTTTTCTGAGCTTGACGCCTTGAACTCTTGTTATTTTGCTCTTAGTCAATTTTTGAACCAAAATTTCCTAAAATAACCCTCCGCTGAGTGTTCCCACTTCGTTTGGGCCATAGATAGAGGAGTGAATTGATGACAGAGCACAGAAAAGTCAAAATTTTGCCCTTATTCTTACCAAAATAAGCCTCATCGTAAGCCTTCCCTAAAGTACCCTTCATTGGGCATATATAGTAAATAAAGAGGGCATAAAGGGAAAAGGAAAAAAAAAACCTATACAGCTTTTGTACAAGTATGTATATTGAATTTTCTTGAAATTTACAGATGACTACTAGCATATATTGTTTCTGAGAAAATAAAAGAAAACTATATGTCATCAAGAAAATCTAGTAAATAAAATTTACTAAAATGCTTCTTATAGAGGCTTCAGAATCTCATAATACGCATTACTCTTGATATAACTGGTACGAAACCTATATGCATACAAATCAATTCATAATACATTACTGTCACGTTTCAAGCAGCACAAGGCTCAGACATATACCTCATCTTGATCTTCCGCAACTTTGGGACGACGTCTTTCATAGCAAGCCTTTCATTAGGCGAGTCACTTGAACAGATAATCCCCAACTCCATGATGGAAGATAGACAGGCCCGTGATGAAATTAAGTAGTTATTTGGCCTTTCATTTCCATTTTCATCTTTCAGCAGATTCTGGTCCACAGTATCTAACAGGCCGGTAGGATTTGCATCATTTACCCATCGCCGCAAGCTTGATTCCCCCGTAAACATAGGATCAGTAGGCTTCTTTCTCGTAAAGATTTCTAGCAACAATATTCCAAAGCTATAGACATCTCCCTTTGTGGAGACTCTTCCTGTTGATGCATACTCTATACCACAAACACAAAAGGTAATACAAATCATATGTGATTGGATTAAATTTGAGGTGAAAGCTTGTAATTTTATTTACCTGGAGCAATATAGCCAATTGTCCCTGCCGTGCTTGCTGAGGTTACACTCTGGCTGACACCACTCAGCAATTTTGCGATGCCAAAATCACTGACATGTGCAGTCATTTCTTCATCAAGAAGAATGTTGCTCGGTTTTAGATCACGATGCAGTATAACCTCAGAATGGTGGTGATGAAGGTAGTCAATAGCTGAAGCTACATCGATTACGATGTCAATCCTTTGAAGCAAGCTCAAACAGTAATTATGGGAGTATAGCCATCTTTCCAGACTTCCATTGGGCATGAATTGGAATACAAGCGCCTTGAGATTCAAGTTGGAGCACGTGCTGATGATTCTAACAAGATTTCTATGTCGAACCATCCTCAAAGCACGACACTCAGCATCAAAACTCCTTGAAGCTCCTTCGATTTCCAAATTCAAGACCTTTATGGCAACAAGAAGGCCGTTCAGCATCAAAACTCCTTGAAGCTCCTTCGATTTCCAAATTCAAGACCTTTATGGCAACAAGAAGGCCGTCATCTAAAAGCCCTCTGTACATTTCCAAATTCAAGACCTTTATGGCAACAAGAAGGCCGTCATCTAAAAGCCCTCTGTACACAGAACCAATTGCACCCGTTCCGAGCAAGTTTATCTCGCTGAAGTTGTCAGTGGCACGAACAAGCTCGTAGTAGGAGATCAATCTATGCTCTGTAGGAGAGAGCATGATAGGAGGGGCTAGATTCTTGGGTTTCCTTCTACAAAATCTTAATAAGATGCAAAAACCAAGAAGAAGGACTCCGGAAGAAGCAATAACAGGGAGGATATACCATAGCAAATGCCTCCCCGAGTTAGAATGTGTGGAATCAAATGGATTACAAGGTGAAAATCCTAATCTGGGTGCTCCACATAATGCTGAATTTCCTTCTAAAGACACGGCACTGACGTTTAAAAAGGCACCGCCATTTGGAACCTTTCCTTCCAACTTGTTGAAAGATAAGTTCAGGACGCTGAGATGTCGGATTTCGACTAAAGACTCGGGTATAACACCTGAGAGCTTATTGCAAGAAAGGGTCAAGACATCAAGATTAATGAGATCACCAAATGATTCCGGAATGTGCCCGTCGAATAAGTTATATGATAGATCTAAATAATTGATCTTGAGATACTTTGGAGGACTTGGAAGGTTACCTGACAGCTGATTTACTGATATATCGAAGAAATATAAATCCATGTTCTACAATGTTAATGACAGCGATCCAGTGAGAAGGTTTTGTGATAGACCCAATTCATGTAGATGAGTCAAACTCCAAATAGTTTCAGGAATTTCTGAGGATAACCTGTTACCACCAAGTGTTAAGCCCTCTAGTCCAGTGATGTTGCCCAGCGAGTCAGGTATCGATCCAGAAAAACTATTGCTATCGAGGTAGAGTGTGTCCAAGTTGCTCAATCGGCCAAGCTCATGTGGGATGGAACCGTGTATTCTGTTACTATACAAACTTAGGAACTGCAGGCCTTGTAGCGTTGTGATTTCATACGGTATCGTTCCGATTAGCTCATTTTCGTCCAATGATAGATAGGTCAATCCAGACAGGTATCAAGCCATGTTAGAGTCCTCGAAAGGTTACCTACGTTATATGGAAGAATGCCATCCAGCTCATTTTTGCTAACTTTAACATGATCTAAAACTATGCAGTTCGAAAGCGATGCAAGGAAGTCCAGTGCTCCAGTTAATATGTTATCCTCTAACTCTAAATGGTAAAGTCGAGGCATGTTCCAAAATCGCAAACCCACTGGTCCAGTAAGACTATTATCGTTCAGTAGAATGAGTGTGAGTGATGACAAATTGGAAAGGGAAATCGGTATGGGACCAGTAATACCACCACATAAAGCAATCTGCAATCTAACGAGGTTCGTAAGACGACCCAAGTCCTCGGGAATATTCCCATGGAAGCTGCTGCCGCCAAGGTTTAATTCAGACAAATAAGTCAGGTTGCCTAAAGAGGATGGTATGGTACCCGTTAGATTGTTACCTCCAAGATACAGTATAGTAAGCTGCTTCATATTTCCAATCTCCGGCGGGATGTTCCTGTCAGGCGCCTAACCTTTTTGACCCAGCCAACATGAAAACAAAAGTGGGGCCCACAAAGGCGGGCCCCACAAGAAAAAAAATCAAATTCGGTGGCAGCCATTGTTGAGAATTTATAAAGGATGTGGGTCCCACAAATATTTTATTATTAGTGGCGGGTCCCACATATAATATTATATTTGTGCATAGTGTTTTCTCAAACACTATAAATAGGGCCCTAAACTCTTAAGGAAATCTCATCCCAGAAACAACTCCTCTTATAGAAGAGTAAGAGAAAACATAGAGAGAGTTTGTGAGAGTTCTTGGAGTGTATCTGATCAAGAGAGGGTGTTCTCTTGGATCTATTCTTTTGGGATATAAAAGAATTTGGCGTCGTCGTTGCACCGTGGAGTAGCTCCGAAGGAGTGAACCACGTATATCTGTGAGTACTCTGGTTGATCTTGTGCCTTTATTTTGTGTATTGCGTCTCCGTTAGAGGCGTTCTTATTGGGGTGTATCCTAACAACTGGTATCAGAGCCTGACTTAGAGTATATATATCTGCTTATCGTATGCTCTGTGGCTGCCACTAAAAGTGGATCCTCCACATCAGAAAATAAGTTAGATTAATATTTACTCTTTTAAGGCATTGGGCACTATTCACGTGTACGGCACTATTCACGTGTACGGCACTATTCACGGATACAGTACTATTCACGAATACGGTACTATTCACGGATACAGTACTATTCACGAATACGGTACTATTCACGAATACGGGAAAGACGTAATCTTTCGCCATGGGATCTACAGTTGAAGACAACAGGCTTCGAATTGAGAAGTTCGGCGGCCAAAATTTCAGGTATTGGAGGATGCAAATAGAAGACTATTTGTACCAGAAGGATCTCTTCCTACCCCTCCAAGGAGAGGCGGGGAAACCTGAGAAGATGGACGACGATAAGTGGAAGGTGCTCGATCGTAAAGCACTTGCCACCATCAGGCTCAACCTTCACCAGCATGTGACTTACAACGTCTCGCATGCGACCACCACCAAGGAGTTGATGGAGGCCTTGGAGGCGCTGTATGAGAAGCCGTCTGCTTCAAATAAGGTGTACCTGATGAAGAAGCTATTCAATCTCAAGATGCAGCAAGGAGCTCGCGTGGCGGACTTCTTTGAACGGAATTTTCAGGTTTGGTGCAACAGCCTTGCTGCAGTAGATCTAAAAGTTCGACAACGAGATCCAAGCTCTTCTGCTACTTTTTCTTGTCTACCAGCATTCATGGGAAAAATATGGTAATGCAGGTGAGCAACGCTAATGGCAATGACAAGGATGAAAGCTCGACACAGTGGTTGGGGATTCTGGATGAAGAATCTCGCCGCAAAGTCTCAGGAGCTGAGCGCTCTAGCAGTGGGAGTGCTCTGCATGTCGACGGTACTGAGGGCGTGCACAGAAGAAGGGTAGGGGACGCGAGGCCAATCAAAATCCAGAGGGAAGTCTAAAGGGCCTAACCCCGAATGGTTACGGGTGAAGGAAGTGCTTCAGATGCGGAAAGAAGCCACTTTGCACGGGACTGCAATTACTGTCAGAATCAGCAGGGATGATCGGGCTGAGTGCAGCCATCTCATGCACGAGACGGATTCGGATGCACTTCTCCTATCCACTTAGACAGTACAAAAGGTGATTGCGTGGTCAATGACTCTGGCGCATCTTTCATGCAACCTCACACAAAGCTGCTTTCATCGTTCGTGAAGAAGGACTTGGGAAGTTATCTTGGCGACGACAACGCTTGTAAGGTTTCTGGGAAGGGAATTTTACCTTCAAAATGGAGGGCGGACCACCTTGACGCTGATGATGTTCGGCAAGTACCAGATCTCAGCGAAATCATTATATCAGTCGGGCAACGACTGACCTTCCGGTTACAGGAGTATCCTCGACAGAAACTGAAGTGCCAAGGTGCGCCTGGGGTGGCACACGGCAAACGCTGAGGTCTCTCTACATCGCCAAGGGAAAGGATCGACACTTGCTTGCGTGCAGGCCAAGCATCATCATCATCATTTCGGCATGGACTTTGGCATCGAACGACTTCACATGAGGCGAGACAGGGATGCAGATTAATCGCGTGAGAGAGGCTCCGGTCTGAACCAAGACATCTGACTCTGGTGAGGGACTACATTCTAGGGAAACAAAAGGAAGGGAGCTTCAACAGTAGACCGGACCGGCTCAAAACTGCAGGAAATTGGGAGGTTGTGCAACCGACTGTTGGACTGCGCAAGTTTCCCATCTGTTGTCAACTCTTACCTCGCTCACCCTCTCTCTACTTCGACTCCCCTCCACGACGCCACATTCCGCCGTCCGCCTCCTCTTCGATGAAGGTCTGCATACGCTCGGGAGACTGATCACGTCAGAATAATGGCCTCCGAAATCTCGAGTGGGAGTAGGCGGATAGAGAGAACAACGAGTCTAGAAGCAGACAAACTTAAGCTTCGAGATACACTCTCCGAGTTGTAACCTTATTGGTTCTTCTATGATAAGATCTCGAGAGAATGCGAGTATCACCGCGCAGGAGTTTCTCTCCCGGACGATTGGTTGGATTAATCCTCGTCGTGGCTCGTTGGATTCCTTCGTGAATCGGATCGACTGAGGGTGACCATCGCCCATAGCACCGCCTGTCTAGCGATCCGGACGGATACGGTGTGTGCGGAACGCATGCGCAATCGGCGCACTTACTTTGGTGGGGCGGGTGGGTGACGGGGCCTATATAACCCTGTCGCGGTAGCAAAGATCGAAACCAGGATTTGCCCAACGCAGCCTTATTTCGAGAGAGCTGCTTGAGACTGCTGCGCAGACCGCACATAGAAGTCAAGAGCTGCGTCTTTGTTCCTGGAATGGACTGAAGTTGTATCTTTCGTGTTATATTTTCCATCTTGTGATATATAAGTTGTGTAAAGATCTAATAATGGACACGGACGGAATGTCTAGTTGTGGCTAGAGGCATCATTAACGCTCGCATATATTGTTGGTAGACTAAGCCATGAATTGAGTCCATACTTAGTGTCGGGTTGACCATGAAGAAATCGCGCAACGCTGTATTCACAGCTTTGATCCAAATCGCAGAAAAGAAGCTTCTTCGTTGTGACAGCGCAGTGGGCCAGACGCGATGATCTCGGCAGTGAGATGCGATGCGTCGCGGTAAGCGCGGATTGCAATCCCGGTGTTCGGGGGAGAGAGGATCGAGTGCCGGTCTCGACCAAGCAAAGTTCGAGGAGTACGTGTCCTCGTCCGGCTCATATCTCCCCCGCGAGTCCGATGACGAGTCGGGTTCTTCGGATCCGGGCAGAATAGCCTCGTTGAGTTTGAAGTGCTCGGGAAGCGCACGAAGTTATAGCAAAACCCAAACTTGGACGCCGGAAGTTGGTGAAGTCAGCTTGAAGTTTACCCGCATCCCTCTTCATGAATGGTCAACCCTTGACTCTCGACAGTGGAGGAACCGGTGCAGGACGCCGGATGCTATACTGTTCCATGAGAGTCTGTTAGGTCGACTTCTTTCAAAGAGACAGAGAGAGCCGACCTCAAGCAGAGGGTCGTCAGATGCTCACATGCCGGGATGCACAGGCGCAGCATCGATACGGGCGGATGGAGTCGTAGGACGGATCTCGTCGGGCATTTCGCATAAGCACGAGGTTTGATAAGCGCCAGAGAAGTGAGGCAACGAGGCCTGAACCGCAATGAAGGCGACTCTTCCAAGCCGCCAGAGATACTTGTAACTGCCATGAATGTCGCTTCTATACCGGAATGGACTTGAGTCTCGGAACTGTCGCGAGGAGCGTCAGAGGATTCTGTAACGATGAGGACCGCGCGATGTCCAGCGCAGGCACGGCTCTACAGCGCTAGGACCGCCAGCCCAGTAGAAAGCTGCGCCGCAGATGCTGTGATTAATTGTGTGAGGAAGAAGCCGTGGGCAGACGCCATTGGCAAAGAAACGACAAAGTGATGAGAAAGCCTCAACTTTGATGAGAATGGACTTGGGAGCTAAGGTAAGTTCCGAACATTGAAGTAGCGACTCCGGCCAGACAGAAAAAGCAAGGCATTGCTGTAGCCACCATTTCTGTTAATGGAAAGTTCTTTAACCGGTCCGGGAGTGTCAACCAAGTCGGTCAAAGACTAGAGATACTTGTCCTCCGGGAGATCAATTGCACGGGGTCATCGCACGCAGGTACAGAAAATCAAGAGCTGTTATTGAGGCCTTCGGGGTTGTGATCCAGTTAGCGGTGACGCGAGAGGCAAAGTCAGATTCAGCGGGAATTTGATTTTTCTTGACGTTTCGTACCCGTCGTCAGTTGGACCATCGAATCCGAACTGTTGCTTGACAGCTGTTTATGTGGGAGGCTGGGTCGAGAAGCCGCGATCCCGAACTTGGGAGCAGTCAACATAGATGGATGGAGAGCCGGCTAATATCCTTTCCATGGTCCGAGCTATGTAGCGAGGGAGGAATCAATGACCTCAAAGGCAGCTGCGCGCACCTATGCAGGCATATTGAAGTCAGTAGGAGCACGCTTGAAATATTCTTCGCGAAGAAGAGCGGCGAGGAGTTTGTTTGTGATGCGGTGGGTAACCTTTGAAGCCCAAATGAGAAATGGCGCGTCAAACTCGGATGGGAGTTAACATTTGGCATTTGATAGTGATGCTTCTGTTGGCTCGTTACCTAGGAGGTATTGGGCTGACCTGACACCACAACGATGATATGGTTACTCTGGACTGTCCATACATGGGAAGGGCGAGGGTTCGTATATTTCAGTGCCATGGGGGTACGAACAGATAGACCACCAAGGAGCAGCTGGATACAAGTGCACTCCGAGAATCTGAGAGATTCATCTATTGTGTTCCTGTTCTCTAATCTCATTGATTTTATCCGGGCTTGTTGGATGGAGGATTATGTGTCGGAATGCGAATTGTCAGGGCTTTAATAGGCGGCCCGCATTGAGAAGGTCCCCCAGAAGGGGTTCTCTCCGCTCTGATTGAGTAGGCATGATCGAAGTCAGAGATGCAGCAGATCTGACCCCAAGCAGCACCTAGGCGTCTTGCTGTCGATTGAAGGAGAAAGGAAAGGTGTTGCATGAACGAGAGCAGGAAGAACTTACCGCACGGGAGTTCAGTCCACCAACAGAGTGACGATGCGTAATCAGAAGACAGGTCGGCAAATTCGAGAGAATGACTTTTGAGATCGATTCTGAAAGACTTGCTTCCGAGGATGGAGCAATAAGTACCGTTGCAAGCTCGGGGAGGCTCTAGTGGAGCATAGGCAGCTCATTATCAAGCTATCGGAAGACCATCGCCTAGGGAGACTGTCTGTGACAAAGAGAGCGCACGAGTTCTCAGAATTGAGGATGAAAGAATCTGATGCCGCGTCCGCACAATCCATATGATTCTGTCGTCGGGAGTTGATGTATCGGGCATGGGGTGCGCTGGCTCAGGTAATACAGACTCACAACTATGTAGAGGTGGTGTGGGCTGCCATAATGAGCAATCCAGCCGGACCGCGGAGCACACTGGGCCCTGATGATAAGTGGGCTGAGGCTACAGAAGTGGTCTCACAGCTACTTTTGATAGCATGAGCAAGCGCTGTTTGGCTAACGCAGAAGTTGAAGTTTCAATTTGAAATGGTTGGATGGAATGGCGGTGCAGCAGGGACTGAGGAGTATTATGCGAGCCACAGAACGGTGATTCATGCTGATTGTAGGCGAAACCACCAATGGTGAGTCCAGGAGTCTCGGATAACTATTAGACCTCGGATGAATGTGAATTGACAGGATGCGGGAGCGATTAAAATCATGTTTATCTTTGTGACGACCAATGATCTCCCGCACGCAGGGGGTGGTATTATGGGAGCAGAATGAAGTTTTTGGGAGATCCATGAGCTGAGGCGAAGATTACTGCTCGGCGAGGGCAACCTGAAGCTCAAGATTATGTCCGATCCGAGACGCAGAAAATAACACAGGCAGCTAATTTTCCGCTCAAGAGATGAAGAAACAGGCAATTCCTTGCCCGATTCGCTCCAGAGCAGCAGAATGGGAAGCATCGGATACCCATAGTTTTATGCTGGCAGATGTTTTTAGATAGGCTTTTCTTTCTCGAGGTCTTAGGAATGTTAAGCTCTCTTGTCGAACAGTTATTTAATTGGGCATGGGTTCACACTCTGCCGCACCCAGCAATAATCATTGAGATTTGACCTTCTACAATCTCTGGCATTTGTGGGGTGATCATCTAGAACACGCAGGTATTGCGCCTATGCTCGAGAATCGGTAAGCGATCATTTCGTGTTTTGGACATGACTCTTAGGCCCAGGTGCCAACGGCATGCGGTGCAATCAGAGGGCTTGGTTCGCGCACTGAAGCGGCAGGGTCCAACTAGTGGTGATAATTTAGAAGACCGAGGTAGCATGGAGTCAGACCGAATGTAACATGGTCTGAGCAGAACAAGCTATCCTGGCACGTTCTTCGACGCACACTCGCCACGGAAAATATTCTATCGGATCGACGGTTGGTGCTGGGCGAGTTGGAGATAGGCAGCAGGGACGGTAGGTACGTCGGTACCCTTGGTCATAGGATCAGGCTGTATGGGCGAGATAGGCGCGGGACTGCGCAGACGACTCACCCGAGGAATTTCATACTCCAGACGTGACACTAACCAACCCTCGGCATTCCAGGATTGGAGAACGTGTCTGTAAGAACCGGCAATAGAGGTGACGCGCCATCAATGACATGGAAGGCTTGAAAAATTGTGAAGATATGATCGACATTCAATCAAATCTTCAAGTGGGAGATTGTCAGGCGCCCAACCTTTTTGACCCAGCCAACATGAAAACAAAAGTGGGGCCCACAAAGGCGGGCCCCACAAGAAGAAAAATCAAATTCGGTGGCAGCCATTGTTGAGAATTTATAAAGGATGTGGGTCCCACAAATATTTTATTATTAGTGGCGGGTCCCACATATAATATTATATTTGTGCATAGTGTTTTCTCAAACACTATAAATAGGGCCCTAAACTCTTAAGGAAATCTCATCCCAGAAACAACTCCTCTTATAGAAGAGTAAGAGAAAACATAGAGAGAGTTTGTGAGAGTTCTTGGAGTGTATCTGATCAAGAGAGGGTGTTCTCTTGGATCTATTCTTTTGGGATATAAAAGAATTTGGCGTCGTCGTTGCACCGTGGAGTAGCTCCGAAGGAGTGAACCACGTATATCTGTGAGTACTCTGGTTGATCTTGTGCCTTTATTTTGTGTATTGCGTCTCCGTTAGAGGCGTTCTTATTGGGGTGTATCCTAACAGTTCCCGGTAAGCTGGTTGTAACTCAAGCGCAGGATTTGAAGAGTGCGACTACTGCAAAGGCTAGACGGGATGCTGCCGGTGAGTTGGTTGGCAGATATAGCCATAATATTTGGGAACAATGGATAGAAAGTGCTATCATTAGAGGGCAGGGTCCCTGAAATACTGTTGTGCACGAGATACAATTCAATAAGCGACTACATGTTGAAAAAGGCAGGAGGTATTGAACCTGAAAGCTGATTGTAATCAAGTCTGACCACTTTCAGTCGAGGCAGCCGAGTCAGAGATTCAGGGATGGTCCCAACTAAGCCATCATTGGAAAGCGAGATCAGAGACAGAAATGAGAGGTTGCCTATGTGAGGAGGGATGGTGCCGTAGAGCGGCATGTTGCTAATGTTGAGAGCAGTGACTCTTTGCCTTCGACGGCTGCAGGAGAGACCCATCCAGGTGCAAAAGGAGGCATCAGTGGTCCAGTTGGCGGATATAACGCTGCCTGGATCACGTTCGATGACTTGGGCTTTGATGGCCAAGAGGGCCGAGAGGTCGGTAATGTTGTTATGCTTCACCGCTGATGATGAGGTAAGCAATAATAGCATCAGATGCATTACTAAGAGGACAGACTGTTAGGTCTCCATTGATGCCAGTAAAGGAAGATTATAGAGGATAAAAGAAATTGACACTTCACGAGGGAAAATGCTCAAACATAAATAGGTCATCTGATTTGCTCACAATAGTTATCATTCACCTGCCAACTACCAACGTCTACCAACATAACTAGGCCAGCTGATTTACAGAGTCCTACGCCATCCCTTTCATTTGGAAATCTAGTCTTCAATTCTATACCACATATTTGCTTTTCATTGTGCTCTCTCGTATCCATCTATTCTCACCACTTGATTATGAGCAGGTATCTATGCCATTCCCCTCCTCAGATGGACAATACAGTCCTCAACTTCATGGGCGATACTTGCGACCGCTGGATGAAACATATTGCATTAGATATGAAACAGACTAATAGAACTCAGAGCCTCAGAAGATTGCATTATGTGTAGATAGGTAGACGCTAGCAATTCTCTGCATCTGCGTGGGCGCCTGTACAAGCCTAAGTTGGTCCACGATTTTTTGAGATCACATGGAAGAAACAATAGAAATTTTTTTTACGATGCCAAACCTCACACAAAGAGGGCAAGGGTGACCAAAATTTTGATTGCTGTAATAAATTTCCCAAAGAAAACCAACCAAAGTTTTTCCTCGGATCTCCCATGCATATTCCCAATCACAATTTAGATATGCAAAATATATTTAAACATAAGAAAATAATCTGAATACCAGATATGCTATGTGATGTATATGTGAAATCTAATGACATGACTTAAACAATCTAGAATATATAAGTAGTGATATATATTTTTAATAAAAACATACAATATAACACTATGTGTGATACAAAAAATATTATAATAAATAAAACAAAAGTTAATACAATCAATGATATATAAGTCAAAATAAAAAATATAGTTATAAAAATAATAACACATGTAATAATGACCGGTACGAGGAAGAGGACTTATAGGGAGACAGCGTGTAGTCGTGAAGCGGCGAGACAAGAACAGTGGGAAGCCCCGGAGTCAAAGAGTGATGAGATAGGGACGAAACAAAATCTATCAAGAAAATAGGATAAGGGCTCAAGAATAGTCCCACGGATGAAATCATGATATGTGTCTAAATTATCTATTATATTCTTACTGGTGAGGACTCGGGACCGTGACCTGCATGGGCTACCACTAAAACCTGTCACGCCCCGCTTCCCAAAATACCGAGGAAACTCGGGACCGTGACCTGCATGGGCTACCACTAAAACCTGTCACGCCCCGCTTCCCAAAATACCGAGGAATCGGAACGTGAACAAGCCCGCGACGTATTAGATTAAGGAGAATAAATAAAAATAAACAATCCTCCTCAACCTAATACGCTAAGCGTCAAGATATAAATGTAAAGGCACATGTCCTTGATCACAGATAGCAAGAATATAATGAACAACTCAGAATGAAAAAGAGACATATCATAAATAGAATATCATCCATGACACAGAGTTTGGGTCAAACATGCCCTTATTACGAAAACAATCCAACTATGAATATAAAAATACATAGTCCATAATAAAAGAAAGTACTGCTAAAAATAAACTAATGACCATCAAATAACTAAGGAAAATAGCTAAGCTTCAACTTGTTCTTCTGCTCCATCTGCAAGGCACTCCTGCTAAGAATTTCCTGGCTCTGGCACATCTCCAAGCTGGACATGTTCTTCCTCTAAGTCTGACGTACACCATAGAAAACATGTGTACGTCAGCGTGCATGGCACACGGCAAGATCCCACAAACAAATAGAATGAATGAAAACCAAATGGAAAACGATACGATAACAGAAATGACAAAAGAACGTGCAACTGAAAATCCAATAAAATCAAAATGCAATCCACTACTAAAATATAATAATCAGAAGAATTCAAAAATCAAACAGTAACGAGGTCATGCAGCTAGCAATCAGAATAATCATCCAAGTAACAAGGTCATACAACTAGATGGAATTTATACTTAAAAATCTACAACAAGAGACGTAGTACGTCGAGCGAAATAATTCAAACAAGGAAACTCTCATGTATATACCATATGTCTTAAATTATAGATAATTAAATATTAATCCCGATCTATGTATGAAAAGAAATATAACTGGCCTACATCTCACAGCAATTCATACTTAGCCAAGAAACGAGGTCATGTAACTAGTCATCCTAAAACTCACTGGTCCACATCTCACATAAAGTGAACATTCATATCACCGGATAACTGACTGTTCACAAATCATCTACGCGCATTCAATACCGCTACACGAATCGATCAGAGAACTACACGCAATCCGATCTCGGCCTAGTTCGAACTCAGGCAAAGCTCAGGTGACGAAACAGGTCACGGACTAAAGTAACTACACGAATTCACTTTAACCCAACAAGCCAACCCCAGTGACTACACGAATTCACTGGCGTGAGCCTGAAAGATACATCAACAGCCACATCCGATCACATGAACAAAGACTTTCTCATCCCAACTCTTCTCGTTTTTTTTAAGTCAACAATCAAAGTCCACAATATCTCTGGTTCACCACATAAATCAGTCAACACACTCACACATATCACTAGGTCTGTTCATGACGCACAAGACCACTAAGTCATGAACTACTAAGGGTTCTTAACATAACCAGGAACAATAAAAGCAGACATGTCAAATACAGTAAAATATTCACAAAACATGAAATGTAATCATGAATCAGAAAAAACATGCATACAGTCCGGTTTCATCAATATCTTGTTATCCGAATCTCAAAACTACTCATAAAAATTATCAGCAGCTAAATAATATCCAATATGACTACAATTAAAACTGAAATCGAAAACCGTGATTGTTTTGTACATGAAATGTCGCAGTCTACAACTACCCACATAAAATCATAAATTACTTAAAATCCAAAATAAATAATTCTTTTCGCAAATAAATTCTTTTAAATTATCATAATTATCAAAAATATAATTCTTTTGCCGAAATAACTTAACAACTCAAAATAACCCTTTTTCGAAATAAATTAATTTAAATTATCGATTTTAATGATTATTCAAAACTAACCCATTTTCCAAATAAATTCTTTCTCATCATAATTATTCTAAAAATAATCTCTAAAAATAATAATCTATTAATTCTTATCCTTACAATATCAGTTATTATCATCTATCATCAAATAATCCACGCAGATAATTATATCACAATTTAAAAACTACAACCAATTACAATAGTCAAAATATGCATATATTGTATAATAAATCTTAAATTCAGATTTGAGCAAAAGGGATCTTGCATCGAGTTGTGTTGAACGATTTGACGTCGACGGCACGGGTCGGTTCGGACACGGTGGAGCGCGGCGTCGGTTATGCGCTGCAGAAGGGAGGTGACGGCGTCGAGCTGTCAATGGCCGCTGCAAGATCTACGCGGTGGCAGGTCGGCGGATTTGGCGAGATGGATCTCTGCGAGGGCTGACCGCGGGGAGGCGACGGGGACTGTCCGCGAAGGGAAGAGGGCAGCGGGGCTGACCAAAGCGCGCCGTGGTCGGCGTCAGCGAGGAGCGCTGTCGGGGTGCCGGGGGCAACGCGACCTGGCTGGTTCGGAGAAGAAGAAAGGGCGGGTTGACGTGCTGGCGGGCTGAGGAGGGGAACTCAGGGATGGATGCAGCGTGAAGGGGAAGACGGCGACGGCTGAAAGGGCGGCTGCTCGGCGCGGTTGAGGGCAGATCTGCAGCAGGAGGACGAGCTGTGGCCGAGGGCGGTGATGGCGATTGGTCGGAGCTCGTGGGGCTTGGCGCGCGCTGATCGGTTGAGACGGGCTGAAGATGCTGCTTGTGGGTCAGGAGGGAAGGGTGGTGGCGAAGCTCAAGGGGGTCGGAGAGGCCTGGCTCTGTCGGGTTGCCTGCATGCGGTTGGTACAGAGAAAGAGTGGCCGCGGGCGAACTTGCGGGGTCCGTCGCGCTGCCAAGGGCGGGCCAAGGAGAAGATAGAGAGAGAGGAGATGCGGCGCGTGTTTTGAGAAGAGTAGGCACTAATGCAACTCCCCAACCACACCTTGGAGCACACCCTCTCTCTCAGCTACAGTGCAGGGGGCCCACTTTAGATTTTTTTTTTAAATCTAAAATGGGCCTCGTGCACTGTAGCTGAGAGAGGGGGTGTGACCCAATGTGTGGTTGGGAGTGTGCCTGTAGTGTTTTCCTTTTGAGAAGAAGAGAAGCGAGAGAGAATACGAGAAAATATAAAATATATACATGTATGAAGGGGATTGGGGTTCCTAAAAATTAATTTAAATTAATAATAATTACGAAAAAATAATTACTTATGTGAAAACTATCTACATATCAAAACCGTACCAGTTGTAGTATTACAATCGATAATAAGCAATAGTGAAAATAATGCAAGAAATTACACAATTAAACAAGAATAATTAATAAAAAATATAATTACTTATATTTAAAATCAAATAATTATAGGATAATTATCTACGCGATAAAACGTACCAGTTGTGCTAATACGACAGTTGATACATAATTGTAGAAATAATACGTAATTAATAATACAACATAATACACTAAATAATACATAATAGTAACAATAATACAATGTATTATTTAAAATAGTACGTAATAGTATCGATAATACAACAGATTAATTCTAAAAAATTTCACCGCACGAAATTAATATATAAATATTAGAATCATTTAAATAAATATAAAACTTGGATTTTAAATCATAGAAAATTATAGAAAATCAAGAAAAATACAAATACTCTTTTTTAAAATAATAATTGAATATTTTAAAATACCAAAAAATTATTTTAACTAGTATCAAAAATTCATGGTCCTTACAAAACCTGTCAGGCGGTCGACCGCACCTTGTGCGGCGGTCGACCGGCACGCATATTTCTAGTTTGTACAGATTTTGCCTTTGTGCATGTTTTCGACTCGATTCTTTCACATATACGGACTTGTTTGAACTCAAAACACTTGCTAACATACTCATACACCATTTAATGATATTTATTACAATAAATATCCACTTATCTCAATAATCGCATATTATTTCAAATTTTCACATATTAATTTAAATTTATGGGGTTTTACACATATATTTAAACAATTGTATATGAACATTAACGGGTTCATATTCGTTTACTCCATAAACTTCATAATTCATGTTCTTAAACAAAATACCTTCTTAGAGCGGCACCGTTGATTGAGAACCTAGGGTTGACTTTCTTGTCGATATCCATCTACGATTGATCGGTTGCGTTCGCCATGGGTACAGTGATTAGATGGGGGAGGGAGGCTGGTATTCGGAGCGGCATCGGGTCGGGTCCAAAGGTCAAGGATTTCGTGAAACTTTTTGGGTTAATTGCATCTTGGTCCCTTACATCATCTTGAATTGCCAAAGAGTCCCTCAAATCTTATTATTTGCTTATTAATCCCTTAAATCTTTAGTTTTCTTACCAATCTGTGCCTCGTGTTAGGTGGTGTTATTAATGACCGTTAAATGTGACGGAATTAGATAGGACACCCATTATACCCCCACCTATACTAACTCAAACCCATCTCCTTTCTTCTTTGATAGTCCTACGCTTCCCCCAAACCCAAAATTTAGGTCATTAATCCCGTAGCTAGCTTCCCTCTAAACCAAAAACTTGGAAGGGAAATGTATAACCCGGGGGCAATAAGGTAACCTGAATTGTTAGGTTAAACATTAACTCAACTAGAGTTAGAGAAGTTAACATTTTTTCTAACAGAAGGACCATGTAGCAAGAAATTTAAAGATTTAAGGGATTAAAATGTAAATAATGAGATATGAGGGACTATTTGGTAATTAGAGATGATTTAAGGGACTAATATGCAATTAACCCAGTTTTTTAAGGTTCAGGGTGCCTGACGAAAATTAGAATTGTCAGAGGGAATTTGTGTAAAACTGTCCAAAGTTTACAAATCCCCTCTGAGCTTTATGAGGTGTTGCAAAAAAAAAAAAAACCTTTTTATTAAATTTCCCCATTTTATAAGGTTCAGCCATATAATTATGGAAGAATTTCAGGTTTAGATTCGCTTATTTGATGAAGATATAAATATTAGGAAAAACCCATTTATTTTTAGATGATATATATCCTTTTCAATCCAATAACTCAATAACCGACAAGTAATCTCATGTAGATTAGTCCGTCTAGTAGTGATTAAATTTCCACAAGCCCCCTCCCCTTATATATATCCTTTCCAATTGTAGTATGTTGCAAATTTTAACTTGATCATGATTAACATTATTGATATGATAATTAGAGACTAAAGTAATAAAACAAGTTACAAAAGTCCATACTTTTTTAATCTTAAAAATCATGATTTGTTGACAAAGAAATATTGAATACTAAATATTATAGAACCTCAAAGTCAATCTAATACTATTCGCTCGTAAGAAATATAGGAAACATGTTGCTGCTGCTGGTGTATTTCAATCTTTCAATAGGAAAACATTTTTATTGGTTTTTTTTCCACAAATTAAAGATCCGACAGCATATAAAATTTTATTATCCATTTGACTTGAAGAGTTATAGAGAAGATATCATGCTTTTATAGATGTTATCAAAACTGCAACAAAATTTACAAATCCACACACAGTTATTGAACATTCAAGCATGAAGCAGAAATGCTAAAAAGAACTACGAGTACACTTCCATGAAGTGAAACAATCAGGGACCTCTTTCTGATCACAGACGAAGTAGCAACTAAGTCATGTCAAATTCAAAAAAATCATCATATAATTGTATTATTCAGGAACAAGCACGATCATACAGGACTTCTCCAATTACATACACTAAATTGTTACATCTTTATCCGAGATTTTGTGTTCTTCAAGCTCTGACAATGGCATTCACTTCTATTATTTACCAGCCAGTTGTCAATTCCAATTTCACATGCACATCCAATACATATTCCTGCTTGAATACACATGTTTCAGTAATCTACTCCCGATCACTGGAGTGGATAATAAAAGCCCATGATTCCATGATTAAATCTTGAGCTTAGATGCCATGAAGATGGATGAAGATGAATCTGTAAAGAAGATGGATTCGTATCATTAGAGCCTAAAAGAACGTGCATTAATCAGACAAAATGGGTAAATGTTTAATAACCTCCTTAGTACTTTACTACTTACAGAGGGGGAAAAAACTAGTTTTTCCTTCATATCATTCTATTTTTAGTCATCCAATTAGTTTGTGACTTCGAGGGAAGGAGGGAATAAAACAGATTATTGTAGCTGACTGAAAATGGTTTTGAACAAGGCTTTGCAACAGCGTCACCTGTGAAATTCCAGTTAATTATTAAATTTCAAATCTCTGTGCTACATACAAAATTCATGGCAAAAGAAATAGTAAACATGTTGCTTCTTCATCTTAAACTTTCCCCTAATCAAATTTTGGATCAGTTAGGACACAAGATTCCAGAATAAGAAGGCATCAGTTATATCGAAAAATTTCTACAAACAGCTTCAGCCTTACACCAAGGTTGATATCAATTTTACCTTCTCCTAGCAGAGTACCAAATACTGAAGTCTCATTATCATTTGAAATGACAAACATACAAAAACACACTTTGCGCATAGTCTAATATTCAGACTAGATAGAGAATGGCAAATAGCTCAATAGGATGCTTTTAGATCAGTATGAGCTTATGATGATAGTGATTTTGATACAAGGACCCTCAACAATAACCTTGACAGTCATGAGCATGGAAGGGCAAGACAACATATACAGGTGTCAACATACTAGAAATAGATTACTCTGGATTGTGAGGCTTTAAACAAGTTTAAATAGCATTAGATCACTGCTTTTCTCAGCTACATACGTTTGCGATATAAGTATCAGATAAATAAGTCGAAGGGAACTTGAAGTGGCAACTGTTGAACAAAACACCATACAAAATCCTAGTCAAATTTGTATTCATAGGGAACTAATATAAAGAGCAGCAAAACAGTTCAGCAGTTGTCTGGGAACAAAATCCAGCCAACTTGCAAAACTCAAGGGACTGAACATAGGTAAACATTTATATGACTCCTATTTTCCACTTTATTGTCAAGTAAAAAAGGAAGAAAGCAAAGCATGGTAGTTACTAACATATAACTTGTTAGCAACTGCAAAAGATGTAAATTATTGATGGATAAAGGCCATTGCACAACCTGAGGAAGATGTAGTCTGACACGTAATTAAAAACTTCAACTACATAGAATCAGTTTTTTGACAATTACATATTACAGCACTGCAGATGCATCATCAACTTCCACAGGAAAAAACCTTGTGTATATATTCATTATTCATAAAATAAAATTATCCAAGCCATCAACACTCTTAGAGTTTAGAACCTCAATGTGCAATGTGCTGCAAATGTTAAAAATTATGAAACAAATATATCATTTCTATGCTTCCACATACGTGACATGAAACATCTCATATCACTATTCATGTTCATGACAAATACTGGTATATAGAACTCTGAATAATAAAACAATCAAGATAAATCAATTTAGAAAGATAGAAATTTTCTAGGAAAGTCAGACAAGCTAGCAAGAGAAAATGACTATAAAAGTACAAAACAACAAACTTGAGTGTCGTTTCTATAGCTATAAATTACAGAGAGAGAGAGAGAGAGAGACTTTAAGGCTCTGTGATCTTTCAAGAAATAGTAAGTGAGACTACAGGTTAATGATTTTTCAAGAAAAAGTAAGTGAGACTACAGGTTAAAGAGTAAGAACCCCTCATTATATTCGTAAGGGGAAAAGAGGAAGAAAGCTTAACGAAAAGAGTTCAACTTATATTCTACCAGCTAGACCTAATGATATTCTCCAATGAACTGGCAATTATGTAAGAAAATGATTGCATTTCTCTGTCTGACTCCTCCTAGAATTTCATTTTCTACAACTCTAAATGCGATAAATGTAGCATATGTAGCATGTTTATGGACCAAACTACTAAAATAAACTCGATTTTTAGTATGCCATGGCCAAGACAAGCTTGGCACATTGCAGTTCCACGATTCCTTGCTTGCTTAATATATATCCATGAAGTATACATTATATCTCCCTTGTTTTTCCTAGAATCCCTAAATTAAACATATAACTTTTGAGTTAGCTAATAGATACCAATCAAGAAAGGCATATATCAATAAATCAATTCAAAGAATCAACCAAAATTGCACTGAGATCCTTCTACCAGATGTACAATCATCAAAAAATACCAGCGAAAGCAATTCTATAACAGCATTTGGGTCGAGAAAGAAAGTAATAATAATGGAAACAATACTGCTTCAAACA
>NC_033801.1:5239514-5250874 GCF_001876935.1 Asparagus officinalis | reverse complement strand
CATATCAATGATATTTCATCTGGGTCGAGAAAGAAAGTAATTAGGTTCTCAGTAGAAAAATCAACTTCAAGATCATCATCAGCTTTTCAAAGACAGAATAGACTACGGGTTTATTTCCCTTCCAATGTCTTCAGAGTTTAGACTGAATAATGAAAAACAATATAGTTGAATTTGAATAACGAGTTAACCTTTATGCAACAAGAGTACAAGACCAAATGAAAGGATAAATACTATCTTTAACCAACTTGAGGAAATTTATCCAATCAACCTTCAAGATCTTTCTTTATACATCTTACTATGATAAGTTTAAAATTTCAAACCAAAACTAATCACAATGGAACTGAACTGCATTCATTATGCATTCATTATGTCTCTGATGAAAACTCAAAACACCAATACGTAGCTGAAAATCTACCAAGCATGAGAAAAATGCACCAACAAAGCATATTTAACTAGCTCAACCATATAATAAGCCCAAGAGAAACTAAAATGGGCAATAGAAGCAGCATAACAAAAAAAAGGATAGTGAATGCTACCTTAGCTGCTCAAGTTCTCAGCAGAACCATTCATCTCTTCGTCCTCATCACCATCACCCTCTCCAACCATCCTTTCTTCTTCTTCCTCCTCCTCCTCGTCTTCCCCTTCCTCCTGCCTAATCCTTGCAATTTCCGCCTGCCCCCTCTCCAATATCTGCCTCTTCTGCACCTCCAAATCCCTGTGAAACTCCATTCTCATCCTCTCTAACTCCACCATCTGCTGCCTCTTATTGCTCTCAATCTTCTCATAAACCTCACTGAACTTCTGTATCGAATCCGATAACATCTTAAACGACAAAGACGGAAATGACCCCGACCCCCCTCTCCTCCTCTTCTCACTCATCGTTGGCGGAAGCCCATCAGAGTCATCACCATCATCATCATCGCCGCCCTCCTCATCGCCAGTTCCAGTATCCCCTGGACTATCTCTCATCTCATCCATCGCATTAGCTCGGTTCAAGTAAACCCTAGAATTTGAAAACACATATTCACCTGCATCCACCCCGCACTTCAACCTCAACGGTGAACTCCTTGTCGCTTGAACTGGCGCTGGAGATGGAGATGACATGAAAGAATCCATCTTTTTGAAGTAAATCCAATCACTCTTAAAATTTGGGATCTCCGCCATTCTAGCTTTCTCCTTCTTATACTTCTTCTTCAAAGTATCCAACCGATTTCGACACTGCGAATCCGATCTAGTGATTCTCGAATCCTGGTTGACTTTCTTCGCGACCTCGCTCCACTCATCAAATCGAAGAGATTTCCTTCCATTGCTTACAAAAAGATCGCCCCAGGCCTCAAGAAGAACAAAGGTCGAATCTTCCGACCAATCCGGAGGCGAATTCTTGACCCCAGAGCTCCTCGAATTAGCGACGACCGGCAAAGGCGCCGGCTTTCGAGGGACGAATTCGAAGTTATCTAGCTTTCGACGCTTCCCTCGGCTCTCCATCGACGAATTGTAGTCGCCATCGTCTTCATCGACGCCGATCGCTCCTTCGCCTTCGTTGTCGCTCTTGATCCCGTCTGAATTCGATTCGTACTCGTCGTCGCCCTCTTGATCGGTGAAGTTTCGGGAGAATTGGGGTTGAGTTTGGTGATGGCGTTTGTGTGCATATCGAGCGTCGTCTTCAACGCCATCCATCGGAAACCCTACCCCTAGATTTTGAGTGAAAGTGACGGTCTTGAGAGGAAACCCTAACCCTAGATTTTGATTTTGATTTTTTTATCGTAAGAGGGCCGATTGGGGATGGGGCTTGCGCCGCCGGTGAGGGACGACGGGTAGCGCACGTGACAAGGGCGTGCGGCAGCTGAGTCGGACAGGTTTTCTTTTTTATCACATGTTTTCTTTTCTCGAAATCTGATTTGGATACGGTGGCCATTTTTCGTAATTGTCCCTTGCATCTTAAATGTTTTGAAATTAGTTCCTCAGATCATTTTTCTTAAATGATTTGGATTGGGTCCCTCAATTCTTCTCATAAGTTGTTCCCAAATTTGTTGCTCAAACCATATGTCTCCCTGTTTCTTATATCATTTCAAAAATAATTCCTCTAATCAGTGGCCGAGCCAAACTTCTATCTTAGGGAGTCCAAGATGTCAAGATGTAAAACTTGAGGACCTAATAGAAAATTTTATGGTTTGGTGACTAATTTCAAAATATATCCTGGAATCAATAGTGTTAGCATGATGTCAAGATGTAAAACTTGAGGGCGGAATAGAAATTTCATGATAATCAAGAGTAGTGTTAGTAAAGATGTAAAACTTGAGGACTTACTAACAATTATATGAACTGGGGGACCTAATAGCAATTTAGCGAGTGAGGGACTACATCTTGAGGACTTAATAACAACTAGTATTCATCCCGTGCTAAGCACGGCATCTTTACAGATTTTTTTGTGCGCAATTTTTCCTCATCTCATTTTTGTTTTGTCGCGATAAATTTATCTTAAACATACTTGAAGTCCATCATATATAACCAATGAGGATATTGTTTTGTCACGATAAATTTATCTTAAACATATTTGAAGTCCATCATATATAACTAATGAGGATATGCAGATAGGTATTTGTTTGTAATTCATCATATACTTGAAGACCATATTTAAACATAGAAACATAGATAATTAAAACTCTTAACACAGATAGTTAAATCTCTTGCTTATTTATCCCTTCAAGTAATGTATATAGTTGTGTAGTTCAACATTATGGGTTAATCATTGAACCTGGCATTTAACCTGACAACTGTGATATATGATCTGATATATGCTCCTGTAAACATGTAGAAATTTTTGAATAAAACATCAAATGTTTTACATATACAAATAAAAAAGATCAAATCTATTGCAATTACATTTAACAACTACAACAAAGACTTTATCCCAAAATTTTGGGGATAAGAACACAATTATACACATAAAAATCTTCGATACATTGATCAAGTGAATGTTCAAATGTACAATATACGATACGTGCCACCACCATTCACAACATGGATAAGTTGGTAGTTGTGTTTTACTTAGTGGATAGTCCTAAAGATAAGCATCAGCATGCTTTCTCTGCCCAATCCCAACCAAGTGACTGCTTGTGATGACTCACAGGAAAATATTCCGGCAAGAATACAACAATTATCCACAATTCAAAATCTATATCGTTCACATTAATAATTGTGTATAACATTGTGTATATGTACCAAAATTATTGATTATAAATATTTATACAGCTTCTTCTGCTTGTTAGTATCTGTTATTATTGGTAAGTCCTTAGCTTCATCCTCGTGTCACTAAGACCTCAATTGGGTCACTGATTCACTATTACTGTTTGTGCCATTCGAACAAAATTGACATGCAAACAACTAATATCTGCAAGTGAAACGATTATACCACTTAGAAACTATATCCTACCTACTCATTGAAAACATTTTGCATTTGTAGATAAAACATAGAATTGAACATACCTATACAACCGTTGTCGTTGCCACTTGAATCTTATCTTTCAGGTTTTGCGCAACAGCATCAATAAATTCCTCTATGCTTAGGTAAAACTCTCTTGATACCATATTAAAAGAAAAGATAATACAGATAATCAAAAAAGCAAAAACGCAATATAAACAATATGTAAAAGCAAAATGAGGAAATGCTATTAGTCAGTTATTAAGACTTGTTAACCGTATTTATTGAGCCACAAGTTGCTACAATGCGAAGAAAGAAATTTATTAAAGGATTAATGAAAAACTACCTAGAATTATCAGATTATTCTAGCAATTATAAAGGTGATGAAGTCTGAGACTACAATCAATTTATCACAGAAGATTGAAGTTATAGTGAATTTTGATTATCGAATATTGAACAAATCATGTTGACTCATATATTGTGATTCATGAACCGTTGATGTATAAGATAAGTAAAGAACACGGAATGAGAATACTAACTTAGGACCATGGACAAGAAGGGCAAGATCCTTAGTCATTTTGCCTGACTCCACCGTTTCAACACATGAAGACTTGAGTTTTCGAACAAATTCCAAGAGTCTGTCATGCTTGTCAAGCTTTGCTCTGCACAGAAAACAATCAACAATTTCAATAAACAAAACTCCATGAAAGATTTTATAGACTTACGTCGAATTTATCATAGCAGAGTTGGTTCAATTTAACTGCTACAGGTTTAACATTACTGTCATTGCACTCCAAGAAAATTATCCAATATTCAACTTCAAAAGATTGGAAAGACTAAAGGCTACAAGTTCACGGCACAACATAGGACCACAACACTTACCTGTGTTCAAGTCGACGTGACCACGCAAAAATATGGAAGCAATACTATTTGTGCTAGTCTCCTGTCCCTTCTAGTCTTGTAATTAAGTAAGGAGTGAGAAACAATGCAACTTGATATCAGAGAAATAATGCAACTTGCAAAGATAAGGGGTGAGAAATAATGCAACTTTAGAGCATTGATATCAGAGAATAATGCAACTTGTCATTGAACATATTAATTATATCAAAATGGAAAAGACAATTTCATAAGGAAAACATAAAATTTTCATGTTTACTTTACCTTGTTGCAATGAGGAAGGAGTTATTGCAATGCTCTCATCTTCTCATTAATTCTGTCTCTTCTTCTCTGTAGTCAAAAGGAACTGATAGTTAGAGCACAATACAAAAGAAACCTAAAGGAACTGATAGTCAGAGCACAATACAAAATAAACCTAAGTATCGAATGCAAGGCAATAGCACAATACAAAAGAAACCGAAGTGTCGAATTCAAGGCAACAAACAACAATAGATATTACCCACTCCGATAGATTATGAACTTCAGCAGCACGACTTTTTCTGGTGGATGTAGACTGTTGAGTGTGCTTTTTAGCCTCAATCGATTCATATTCAGCCTCCTACAAAATTTGCAAGTTAAAGATTTAGTTATCAATAGACTGATAAAACGAAAATTCTATATAAATTACACATAAATTTTCATAGCCAACCTCGCTATGGCATTCAGATTCCTCTGCATCTCTCCCCTTCCTCTTGTTGTTCTGATTGCTCATACTCTGCTTCCCTGTTGTCCTCCCAAAACTACAACCAGGCCCACCGGATGAAGAAGTCATAGTAGTATCAAATGTATTTGCGTGAACTCCTTGAACCGAAATCATCGGTCCTTTGCCTTTTGACCCTTTTTCAAATACACACCTGCTCAAATTGTTGCTCACATCACCTTGATTTGGAACTTGGTTACTCCCACAAGTGCTCGATCCTACTGTCTTGATAGATGATGATTCTCCCACATCGCCCCTGATTGGCCTCGAGAAGTGAGAAAAATTACCTAAATGTGTAGTTTGAGACTTAGGTGGAGGCATTGTGCATATCTGATGACTTCTTTGTTCGGTTTATTAGCATCAATAGCATCTTCCATAGGCATTTCATCGAGTAATTCTGAGCACAATTCTTTCTCTAATGGATAATCGAAAGCATTAATACTTCCTTCTTTCGCAAAAAATGTGATCGATTATTCTTTTCGCAAAAAATAAGTTGTTATAATGTCCATATATTTTGATCGAGTAATTTCATCGAAAGCATTTCATCCGTCGAGCAAAAAATGTCTATTGAAACAAATCACAGAAAAGCATCAAAAGTATTAATACTTCCTTCTTTCGTTGTTAATTTATTTTCCCGCAAATAAATAACAATATTGGATATCACGATCAAATAAGCAAACTACTCCAACTTATTTAAATAAATTTACAAAAAAAACAAAAATTGAACAGATGGAAATGGATTCACACCTTCTAGATACGAGAAGATTCAAGATGAATCAATCAATCCTCCGCCTTCGCTTCTCGGCTGGATGAAGAATGATACTGAAGCTTGTCCCAAGAAAACGCTGAAAAAATCCGAGAAAATAGATAATTAAAGTAAAATAACATATGAATCCAACAATTCACACATCAATTACAAATTTTGCCATAATTTACTATTTCACTAAATGAAGTAGAAGCACGGCAAGCGAGAATTTCTAGCACTCACTTCTTCCAATCAACATGTTTCGAGATTGGAAAAGAGTAATTATACAGGCTAAAGATTGAAAATCCTTGATAAAGGGGAGCCGCTTCATCCTTTGCAAGGACAATAAAAAGTTGTTGGCTCGCGCTTTTCGCGTCTTCATCATTCAAATACACCGCGTCTGCAAGTCGGGCGACGAGCTAACTCGTTCCTCATGCACCACTCCGATTTGTCGACGCAGATCATCGTAGGCATTGGGGGGGGGGGGGGGAGGGATCTTCGATCGTTTGTAAAAAAAACCTAAAGAGTTAAAAAGATAAGATGAGTGATTGATTGCAGACATCGAGAACCATGCGATTAGAGGCGAGAGAAGCGAGTAGCGTCGGGAGGAGCGAGTGATCGTGAACTCGTCGGCATTGCCACCGCCGGCGCTCCCGAGATAGATGGGTTTGGGATCCATGAATGGATGTTAGCGAGTTTAGAGGGATTTTAGGGCTAGGGTTGTGGGGAAGTTGAGGCAACTGCAAAACGTGGCTGAAGATAGTGTGGGGAAGTTGCGAGCAAAAAAGAAACCATTGAGGGAAATTGATAGAATACGTGGATAATAAGAAATTTTACTGTTCATCATTAAGTTTTCCTTTAGTTATAAAGGAAAGTAGATTACATGACTACTTTTAAAATATAAAGTTATTTCGATCAAGAGAAGAGTTAGCAAAGATGTCAAGATGTATACGAGGGAATAATGAAGATGTCAATATGTAAAACTTGAGGAACTAATTGCAAAATTATGATTTGATGACTAATTTCAAAATGTAAAAACATGAGGAGTACCAGGAACTAATAATGAACCTAATAGCAATTTTATAATAATGAACAATTTTATGATTTGATATTTCAAAATGTAAAAATACGGGAAGCATAAAGGACTAATAATGATAAAAAACACAAAAGGAAAAACAAAACAAAAAACGTACTAATAATGATAAGAAACACAAAAGGGGAAAAAAAACGAAAAACCAAAAAAAACCGTCTGAAAATATTATAAAATTTCAAATGAACCCAAAGATATATGATAGTTTTATGATATCCATGAAAGCCTCTGCTTATTAGCCATAAATAACTTTAAATTTATAGTTTACGGCTTTTCCCCCCTTAAAACTCATGATGAGGTTTTACTTCATGATGATTAAATTGGGCTGCCTATTTAAATTCACTTTGGACGCTCTGGGCCCATAATGTTTCAAGGCTTTTAAAGGGACTGCGAAAAAACCTAATTTCCGTAAAAAAAAAAAAAAAATCCCTGGTATTTCTCCCCTCGATCGATACCCCTCACCGACGATTTTTCTCACCGCCGTCAAATCCTTTCGACGTTGTCCCCTGCCGCTTCTCTGTCCCCTAAATCTTCTTATCCAATAATAAAGCTATTGGTAAGTGAATCTCATCAAATTTCCCCCGCTTTTTCTTTTATCAACTGAAAACCTAATATTCGATTACTAGGGGAAGCGCTCCCTCTTCTCTCTCTCTCTCTCTAAATAAAGGTAACCATTGGATCTCGCTTGATTTCGGATCTTGATCCATTTAAGATCCGCTACAAATTCATCTCTTACATCAAATTGTAGGTATTATACAATAACTATGGCGGGTAGGGCTCAGATCCGAACCAACAACTCCGCTCTCATCGCCATGATCGCCGACGAGGTAACGATAAACGAAATCTCTGTTCTTTTCTGTCAAAGTTAGCATCTTTTTGCTTATTGATATGCTTTTTAGGGTTTTTTTGCTTGAAATCAGTGGACTGTCTGCACTATACATATCTAGGGCATGCAATTCAATATCTCTCCCTAACAACTCTATCTTATACCCACCGAAAGGAAAATTTGTTGGCTATGTTTATGTCTTCGTCATTATACCGAGATGTTGAACTGTTGGCTCTCTCGATTGCCTCCGCAATGGTCCTGATTAGGAGATAAATCAATGGGTTAATCGTTCACTACCTATATTAGGTTGAACAATTTGCAGTAGTCTCTTTTGCTTAGATCAAACTACTGTTTGGTTCATGCAATTACTATTGCAGTATAAATGTCAGTCGAATGCAATCTGTAGTCATTGCGATTATTCTTGCATGCAGTTGTAGTTGTTTGGTTCATTTTTAAAATTAAAAAACTTGGAGTTACAATTTGCACTAGGCTTAAACAAATAAATAAAATTAAAATTATAAGGAAATGATGTAGCCATACACACTAGTATCTCATGCTTCGCGTTGGTAATTTTATTGACATCCAAAGAAGACAAATAAGAATCTTCGTAGAACTCTGAAGTAGCCATATAATCTTCTTGATCGAGATTCATACGAAAGATTATATTGCCACACATTGACATTTTCTGGCTCCCTCATCTTCAATTTTGTCATGTGATGCACCTATTCCACTGTAATGTTGAGCACACAAGTTGATGGGCTACCTTAAATTAAAGGATTCTTCTAGATATTAGTATCTTAAACCATAAAATCATAGGTATTTTGTATTAGCCCCTCACATCTTCATATTTTGATACTAATCCCCCGAATTACCTTAGGAACTTTATATTATTAGTCCCTTAAATCTTTAATAACTGCATATTTGTCCCTAAAATCATAGAGGATCTTGCAAAATGGTCCTTCAAGTTAAATATCACATTAGAATTGAGGAAAATATTCTATCAAATCTACCAGTTGGAGGAATTGACCAATTTACCCCTCTATTATGTTTTTCAGCCTATTTCTTAATGAGTTTAGAGGTTATGCACGCTTAAAGAGAAACTCACTGGAGTTGTCCTCCAATAGTTAGAAAATAACCCTATCCTAAAGTTGAGCTTTACAAAAGGCGGGTAGTTTTGTGATTGTAGATGTAGAGCTAAGAGTTAATCGAACCATAATTAGATTTTTTTAACTGAAACACTAATAGAGGAACTATCTCGTAAGATCATTTATGATTTGAAGGACTAATATGCAATTTACAAAATGTGAGGGGCTACTAAGCAATTATTGAAGAATTATTTCACTAGTATCTAGAATCCAACTTTCGAGGCGAAGAAAAGCCTCATTTCCTCTTCCCTTTGCGATCCGATCCTCCGTCGGTGATCATGAGTCCGTTGCTCCGCCGCATCTCCTTCCTAAAACCTTCTCCTCCACCGGTGATGATGACGTGTACTTGCGGGATTTGGGTCGTCACCGGAAATAGCCTCCAGATGTGGATCCGGTTCCAGGAGCTCGCTCGCAGCTTCCAGACCATCCTCGTCAAGAAAATTAGGTATCTCACCTTAATTTAGTTTGATTACGTTCAGAACTAAACCCTAATTTAACCCTCCATTACCAATTGAAGGTCTTTTTTTTAACGATGTTGCATTTGGCTATGACCTCATTGATTCAATGAATGAATAGATACAATTTATTCTACACTAAGAATTTAATAGGATGTGCAATCACTCCAACACCTCTCTCAATTCCCATTTATCTCTCTTTTCGAATCGGATCCAGACTTGATATAACAATGATCGCGGGTTCACTTATCGGAGGGAGGGGAGGGGAATGGAGGAGATCGACGCAGCGAAACCCGATAGTGAAGGGGAGGAATTCGACAAGGTTTGATGGCTTGCTCAAAATTTTCTATGTTGGGAGCTTCATAATTTGTTTGTCTTATTATTGGTTATTTGCTTAGATATATTTCTAGTGGTCATCTTTTATATCATATTAGGTTGATTGCTTGAGTTTTGTTTTATCATTGAGAGTGTTATACATATGTGTATGTGTGTGTGTATACATATTTGAAAATATTGTATCTTTTTTTCTTCTCCTCAAAGATGCATCATCTTAGATGAAACTTCAACCAAATTCCATCACTTAACATGTGCCCAAAATGGATGTGTAAATTATTCTATGGAACCTAATCTTATCTAAAACACAAAGCTCTAATTGAGTCTTGGATTGAAAAGGACTATTTAAACACCTGATGACTCTTGTTAGCTTACCCATCAACCACTTGAATCAAATTATTCCCCACTAAAGGCTGTTGATAAGTGATTTACAATTAATTAGATTTTTGATTAATAGAATTAGCGTGAAACATTTAAGAATATGATTTAATTATTGGTCAACCTTTTTGGAAAGTAGAATAGGCAGTAGTCGCTATTGTTTTCGGATCTAACTGCTTATGCCTCCTCCAATCAAATGCGTACTGTGGCTATTTGTGTGTTTGAGTATGATTTTGGAGAAAGTAACAAGCGCACATGATCCATTACATTAATAGTGCATAAAAGAGATGTCGACACTTGGATCTGAGTTTTGATAGCCTTTTGGTGCATCATTAATGCTATGGCTTGTGTACACTGGATACTTTCTTGTGATCTTGGGTATTAGCACATCTTTTTGGCTAGAAGGATGTCACATCTAGTAGACAAAGGTTTGGAATCTCTGTACTTCCAAAAAATAGGGGAAAGACCACTTAATCATAAATTTTTTATTTTCTAAGTGATGATGCCTGCTACTCATTTATGCAAAAACTAAGAAGGGACAACACAAAATAGGAATGAATTACAACCACCCGTTTAATAATAGATGATCATGATTAAGAGTAGCGGTATTTCAACTATTTTTTAAGTAATGGAGATGATCCAAATCCACTTAGGTAGTGGGTATTCGGTTTGTAGAAAATTATAGATCCAACTACTGTTATTTACAGTATGAACTTATTATTGTAGCTGTAACTATTAGTTTTGTTGCAAAAAGATCCAACTATTAGTTATTTACTGTAGACTTTTTGTAACCATAATTACAAAAAGAGCTACCTTTTGTAAAAAGACTTGCAATCACTTTGCTCGTAAGTTTTTTTTCCAAAAAGATTGATCTTTTTTCTACTGCTACTGGTGCAAATTGGCTACATTTGCTCTCTTGCAAATTGAAACTATGATTATGGCTACAAATTTTCACTTATCAACAGTCTTTGGTGGGGGAATAATCTAATTCAAGTGGTTGATGGGTAAGCTAAAAAGAGTCATCACGTGTTTAATTAGTTCTTTTCGGTCCAAGATTCAATTAAAGCTTTTTGCTTTAGATAAGATTAGGTTCCATAGAGTAATTTACACATTCATTTTTGTGCACATGTTAAGTGCTGGAATTTGGATGAAGTTTCATTTAAGATGATGTATCTTTGAGGAGAAGAAAAAAGATACTATCTTTTCAAATATAAGGAGAGATGGCTTCAAGAGAGCAAAATAGTTTGTTGTGTGCAAGAATGCTTAGAGAAATTTCATGACAAAAGAAGATTTACTTTTTGTTTTTTTTTTTTTTGGGGGGGGGGGGGGGG
>NC_033801.1:5180493-5239504 GCF_001876935.1 Asparagus officinalis | reverse complement strand
TGCAATTTTTCAAGGTGTTAATGACTTATGCCTCCTATATCAAATGGATATGCCTAATGGTCTATATGTTTTTACTCTTGAAAAAGATATCATGTGCACCTGATTCATTATATTAATGGTGCATCAGGGAGATACCAATATTTGGATCAAAGTGTTGATATGCCGTTGGTGCCCCATTAATGGTATGGATTGGGTACACTGGGTACTTGCTTGTGCGCTTGGGTATTAGTATATCTTTTTTGGCTTGCAAGTTTCTCACCTTAAATAGACTTAGGATTTGGATTCTCTCTATTCACAAAAAGTAATTGACAAACCACTACTTTTAATCATAATTACTTATTATTAAATGCTTATTATTCATTTTTAGTGAAAAGTGGGAATGAGTATAATAAAACTTACGGATGAATTACAATTATCATTCACTTAACAATAGACAGCCGAGATTAAAAATTATAGTGAGGATCTAAATCCACTACCTTTTAGTAATAGTAAGGAACTGGGTATCTAACTCCACTTGAGCTTAATGCGTGTTTGGTTTGCTGAAAATTACTGCTGTAATTGCCTTAGTTTGTAAATGAATTTTCTTCATTCATATATACTAGAGTTTGAACTCTTGCAGCGGTATAAGAAGGGTCTTGAGTGTGATAAGCGTAAATTTGTACCAGTTAACTTTTAGGGTATTTTGCGGGCACAAGAATAAATGTCCTTGCAACCTCTTAATTTCAGCAACCTAAAATAAATAAAATGCAAAGCGACTAAGCGAGTAATCCATCGAGAGGTTGTTTTAAAATCAGGCGATGAAATGGTGCATGATTTCCATGGTTTGCTTGATTGTAGTACATTAATGAACTTATTTGGCTGATTTTATGGGAGCAATCGGCCATGAGAATCATATAGCTAGAATGTTATTTGCAAATTGATGGAATTATATATATCTGCCTACAAATGTGCAACAACACGTAGAAGTGGAATTCTGGAAGCATCACCTAATTTTTTTCTATCAATTGAGGTTGCGGCGGATTATGATATGAATTTCAGAAAACTCAGAAATAGAATTGTCCACATGTAATTAAACTAATATCAACTTCAAATTAGCAAAAAAGATTTTCACAAATTTATTCAGTTCATATTAAACAATTACAAAACACCAAATCATTTTGAATGTTTAAAACAAAATAAACTTCGACTGTCGATCGTAAATCCACTCAATGCTGTTTTAAAATCCTTATAAACTATTATAAAATCTATTGAAGGCCTACGCTCTTATGCCTACCTTGTCACCACTTGTCCAAGCAGGCACATGAGGGGCACAAGGATAAGTCCTAGTCAAGTTTGAAGAGATCTCACAAAGTAAAATGAACAAGTTTACACAGAACTCAATGAATGAGGCTTTCTTTAAAATGGGCCCACAAGCCTAAGATCTTAGTAGTTTATACAATCATAAGATGTAGGTCATAATGAAAAAAAACATATTCTGGGCATAGCCGACATGTGCAAAATATCCCCTTAGGGTCAATAAGTAAAACATGAAAACATTATTAAAATTCGTGACCGCTCATTTCACGATCTATTAGTCTCTAAGACCTGGAAAGTTTCATGGAACAAAGATCCTTTTGAATTTGTGACGAAGAAACTATAAAAGAAATTTAGCCATATGGTGTGAACCTCGGAAATGAGATTAAATGAATGCTCCATAGTTTAAAAAACCCAGATTGATTCAGCTTTTTTATGTAACATAATTGAGGGTACTAAGGTGAAACTCTTAGAAACTTTGGGGTATTTAAGTGAGGTCATTTACGAACTTGGGCATTTATATGTAATATTGGATAATAAGAGGGCACCAACATGCAACATTTTAAAACTTTGGGGCATTTATCTACAAAACTTAAAATACTTTGGAATTTTTTTTTGGTTTGGTTTGAAAAAAGAGGCCACTTAAGTGCAAGGTTGGGGAAACAGAAACTATTAGGCATTTTAAGTGCAACTATTAGGCAAGGTTGGGGACTTTAAAAAAGACATGTTGAACTTAAATTCACATTCTTGTATGTGTGCGAGCATGATGTCGGGGCTTTTAAAGTCCCTCTAACTATTACATCAAAACTCCGAAGTTGTGGGGGAATTAAGGGTTATAAATTATAATTCTATATTCTAGCAGGGGCAAAATCATGTTTTGAAATTTTGGCTATGCTTTCATCTTGAGAACTAGAATTATGATTAAGGTTTTAAAAGAATCTGACATGATTTGTAACAATTTTGCAGCATTTTTTTTAATTTCTTGTATGAGAGATTTGTCAACATTGATGTTATTTTTGTTGGTTTATCAGGATACGATTACTGGATTTTTGCTGGCTGGAGTTGGTAATGTTGATCTACGAAGGAAAACAAACTACCTTATTGTGGACTCAAGTAATCTCTTGATATCTTCACATATTATTTTTTCTATATTTTGCTCTCTTATGCGTAGTTTACTGTCAGCATTATCTTTTAATGTCCTATGGGATGAGACATTATTCATAAACTTAGAATGACCTTTATCTTGTTTAATCTATTATAGGGTATAAACATGTGTTTGTATTTCCTTGAAATATGTTATAAAGAAAATTATGCTTCCTCCCTATGCTATGGCTTACTCTGTAATTATGTAGCCCACGTCATATTCTTCTGTTCTGCATTCTTTGTCTATAAATCAATCAAGAAGCTATATAAACTAATATCAATCCTCTTTCTCAGACCATCATCTATCTTTTTGTCTATTCCCTGCATCACATGTTTGTTATTTAAATAACTTGAATTATCCTACTAGTCTAATAGCTTTTCCTCATATGGATATTAAGCTCTTTATATTACCATCATGCGGTGCCGGATATCTTCATGGAGCTGATCATTCTTCCATATTTGAGATATACCATTGCTTTCCTCATTAATGCCATGGGTTTCCTTATTCCAGAAACAGCAATGAAAACAATTGAGGATGCATTCAGGGAATTCACCTCAAAGGACGACATCGCCATTGTGCTTATAAGCCAATATGTAAGTTCTTTTTAATATTTTGATGCATCATATTTTATCCCTTCATCATCATGTGTACTATTCATCTCCGTGCTGCTTAGAATATTTCTGCTCATAATTTTATGTTTTTTCATAATAAACTAGTCAAACTAGTAAGTATGCTTTTGAGCTTGGGTTTAGAATGTGCTGTGGGAAACATAATAATGGGTGAGTTTGAATAATTTTTGTTAAGAGGGGAAGGGAGGATTTGTGAAGGATATAATGCTAACCACCCGAAAGTTATGTTGTTTTTTACAATTTTTAGCTAATGAGGGGGAGGATTGGGAGGTTTAAAAAGAAGCATGTTTCCTCCCTTTCTTAACCCTCCTAAAATGGACGGATTGGGAGGGGAGAGATTGAATTTTAAGTGATATTTTCTTAAAATTCCAAGATTATCCCGAGACTTGAGTCATATTTGTTTTGTAGTTTCCCTCCCTTCCTGAACCCCTCTCTTGCCCTAGTTGTCTATCCAAACACAATTAGTTTCATCACATCCCTTTCCTTTCCACCCTATCCCTTTGGGATTAATACAATCATTCCCCTCCCCTACTCTCTTTTGTATCCAAACGTAGTAGTGTGATGTTTGATTGTTTGCAAGTGACTTTACATCAAAATGAAGCCAGCTGACTTAGTTAACTAAACTGCTGTGTACTTCAGATTAATAAGACATAACAAATATAGAACTGATTGTTGACCAAATTGTCGATACTAGTGAGCCAGTGTTTAGCTTACAGATGAGCTCACCTAGACTTGGTTCTGGCCCATGTGTGATTTGATTTATATGCTTGTGGCATAAAATCAACTGATATTGGGCATTAACATGAGTAGATTGATGGAAACATAAGCAGTGAAAAATATTTGATTGAAACATAAGCAGTGAAAAATATTTGATATTAACAGGTATGTGTTCACATGATGCTGTTGATCTGTAAAATAGTTCTTTATTATAAGCAATATTTTCACATTGCTTTGCCCTGCAATTTTATACTTGAATATGTCAAACTAAACAGGCATACTTAAGCCTACAGATTCCTGAGTTAATTCTACATTCACAGTTCTTTCACGAAAATATTTCTTTGTGAGTCCTCTCCAAATTAGAAATTTACCATAAAAAACTTCTAGCACTGTTAAAGTTTGATCCCAAGAGATAATGATTTGTTAATTGAAGGTTTCTTTCAGTTTCTTGTATGGTTCAGAGTTTTTGACTATTTCATTGGAAATGTATTCTAGTGATCCATAATGACTCCAATTCTAATATGTACTACTAAACTAATCATATCATTACTGCAAACATCACAAACTGATTTCTTTTCTTTCTCCTTTTCCTTATGGTTCCAGGTTGCGAATATGATAAGGTTTCTTGTAGATAGCTACAATAAGCCTATTCCAGCAATCTTGGAGATTCCCTCCAAGAATCATCCATATGATCCAGCTCATGATTCAGTTCTTTCACGTGTTAAGTACTTGTTTTCAGCTGAATCTGTAGCAAGGTGCTAAGAGGCGGTAGCTTTCATGGGAGTTCTTTATTTGCACCTGAGTACTCAAATCAAAGCCATCAATCAGATCCTTTTGCTAAGCACTTGTAGCGTACTTAATGATTATTTGCAAGAGGGGAAATAAAATTTAATGTGTATTTTTCAATAAATAATTGCAGTTGCTAGATGCAATAACTGGTTCTTTGCCTGTGCGTGTGTGATGGATATTTGGAAAGATTAATCAGATGAGTTGGATGTCATTGCTCGAAATATCTTGGTATTCTGGCTTAAAATTTGATTCATTTTCCTTGTTTAAGCTGGAAATGTTAGTGGAAATTTGTCCATTTTATGAAGAGTCAATTGTAGATACATCCCTTGTAGTGTGAAGGTATAGATACTTGCATCCGCTAAACTATTTTTTGTCAAATCTCTTGTTTACCCTCTAAAAGCTTTACTCGTTTGCCCTCAACTTTGAGAGGAACTTTACTTTTTTCAATTTAAACTTTACTTTTTCCAGTTAAACTTGTTATGTGGTTCTCTTGTGATATCTCAACCAAACAAGAGTAGGCAGTGCACTCAACGGATGTCAGGTGCTAAAAAAAACAGTTTATGCCGTATGTCTACAAACGCTTTTATGTAATCATGTTTGGACCACTGAGAGTTAAAGCTAGATATACCACTAAAGAACATCTATGTGATGGAGAATCCGAATTTTTGCAGAATGCCTATATGTGAGCAATTCTGGAATTGCAACCCCTATTTGTGTGCAACACTAAAACCGCATGCGACAGTTCTGAGATGATTCTTAGTCTGTATTAGATATTTGAGGAAAGATTAATTAGATGATTTGAATGTCACTTGAAATTTCTCTGTAAGCTTGCTTGAGATTCAATTTTATTTCTCTTTATGCTTGAAATATCAGAGAAAATATGATCATTTGATGCAATCAGGACTCGAAATGTTCGTTGTACATTTTACGAGAGCATGTCTGCACTATACATATCTAGGGCATGCAATCCAACCTCTCTCCCAAACAACTCTATCTTATACCAACCAAGAGGAACATTTGCTAGCTATGTTTATGTCTTCGGTCATTATACTGATATCTCGTACTGTTGGCTCTCTCGATCGCCTCCTCAATGGTCCTGATTCGGAGAAAAATCAATGGGTTAATCGTTCACTACCTATATAAGGTTGAACAATTTGCACTAGTCTCTTTTGCTCAGATCAAACTACTGTTACTACTGCAATGCAAATGTCAGTCTCATGCAACTGTAGTTATTGCGATAATTCTTGCATGCGGTTGTAGTTGTTTGGTTCATTTTTAAAATTTTAAAACTTGGAGCTACAATTTGCACTAGGCTTAAATAAATAAATTAAATTAAAAATAAAAAGAAATGATGTAGCCATACACGCTAGTATCTCATGCTTCGCGTTTGTAATTTTATTGACATCCAAAGAAGGCAAATAAGAATCTTCGTAGAACTCTGAAGTAGCCATATAATCTTCTTGATCAAGATTCATACGAAAGATTATATTGCCCCACATTGACATCTTCTGGCTCCCTTATCTTCAAATTCATCATCTGATGCACCCATTCCAGTGTAATGTTGAGCACACAAACTGATGAGCTACCTTAAATTAAATTATTCTTCTAGATATTAGTATCTTAAACCATAAAATCATAGGTATTTTGTATTAATCCCTAGCATCTTCATATTTTGATATTAATCCCCTGAATTACCTTAGGACTTTATAGTATTAGTCCCTTAAATCTTTAATAACTGCATATTAGTCCCTAAAATCATATAGGATATTGTAAAATGGTCCTTCAAGTTAAGTATCGCATTAGATTTGAGGGAAACATTCCATCAAATCTACCAGTTAGAGGCAAATTGACTATTTTACCCCTCTAGTATGTTTTTCATGCAATTTTTTAACGAGTTTAGTGGTTATGCACGCTTAAAGTGAAACCCGCTGGAGTTGTTCTTCTCCGATAGTTAGAAACTAACATTTTTTTTACTGAAACACTAACAGAGGAACTACTTTCTCATTTGGGTGGTTATTTTTTCTCATTTTCCCCCCCAAGGGCGGCTCCTAGTTCCTCCACAACTATGTGGCGTTGTGACACTCATCTACCCACCACCATCATTTACTTGGACCTTACAGAGTCCTACGCCATTCCTTTCATTTGGAAATTTAGTCTTCAATCCTTGACCACATACTTGTCCTTCACTGCGCTATCACCAAGAATATTGTTGGGTTGGGTTGTCATTTGCGTGGTTATTTTTCTCATTTTTTTTCCAAGGGCGGCTCCTAGTTCCTCCACAACTATGTGGCGTTGTGACACTCATCTACCCACCACCATCATTTACTTGGACTTTACAGAGTCCTACGCCATTCCTTCCATTTGGAAATTTAGTCCTCAATCCTTCACCACATATTTGTCCTTCACCGCGCTATCACCTTTTACTTGGACTGTAATTAACAGTCCCGTCCAATGCTGAGCTTCAAAACTTAGTCCAGCCCTATGAGACATACTCGTCATTCATTGCACTATCAACATTTACTTGGACGTGTGTCCATTTTTGTTATCAAGTTTTTTAGATATTGCTCCCTTAAATCCTTCATATTTTTAGGTAGTCCCTCCGGTCATTGAAGTAGTTATTTAGTCTATCTATTCATATAAGTTATACTCTAGGTTGGTCATATGAGTTACTCTAGATTAATATTAGTCCCTCTACGGCCAGTGGAGGAGAAGAGGAGCTAGGGCTTAGCTTTGGCTTTTAAATGAGACTTGATTTGAATGTGAACCTAGAGAAAATAATCTGTTCGAAAATATAAGTGAAAAAAAAAGGTTAAATTTAATAGGAATATCTTCCCAAATTCACATGACAGTTTACTACAAGGATTAATCTGAAGCAGCTATATGAATTGGAAGACTAAAACGAAAGGTCAAGTCAGGTCAATGACTTGATCAGGGACTCATTTAAAAGGAAAAAGATCGAGGGACCAATATGTGAAACATCCATACACGTTAGGGTAATGTAAGTAACCTGTGGATATTACTTTGGTCTGTGTGGCATGAGGGTAATGTGAGAATTTCGCGATCAAAGAAGAGTCATGCTTTAGAGGTTATTCGAAAAATTAACATTTTTGCTACATTGTGGATAGGTAGTAATCTCTCTTCTCGATAGACTGAAGTCTTTGTGCAGCTATAGGAGGCGTCACAATAGACCCATGCTTCAGGGAAGTAGGAAGATTTCAGATTCATTGAGCCGTAACATGCATACAGAAAAGAAGCAAGACCCACGAAAAAAAAAAAAAAGATAATCAATAATAAAGAAGATAAAACAGTGCATCTCTAATAAGCGTCATTTCTTACAATTCTGCAGCAAATGACAGTTGTTATATTAGGCAGCGTCTGGTTCATGATGGGGCTGGGCCTATGATTTAGGGATTTAGATTGGGATTGGGATTAGATGGGAGTCCTAGTCCCATGCCTGGTTACACGCTCAAAGTCCTTGGGATTTTGATGCCCAAAATCCCAATCCCGTATTTGGTCCCTATAATTGGGATTACAATGTCTATCATCTATTACTTTTTTCACCTTACAGCATTATTTCTTAGTTTAGAGAATAAATATTTTTATATAACTCAATTATAAACAAGAAAACAATCAACAAAATTAATTATGCTAAAAATATAACAATAGGACCTAGCTAAATGCATCCAGTAATAATATTAATGATGATTGCAGAGTAATTATCAGAGAGCAACCACCGGTCTATTTTTTAATGAACAAAAATAGAAGCCAAAAAATATTACATTACTATAACCAAATGTTTCACATATGCAATAACACAAAAAGCTTAACAACACTCCTTCAATTACTTACATAACATAACTAGAAGGAAATATTTTACATGCTTAATATCTAAATTCAAATAGCCCAATATTTACAAAGATGGTGTGCGCAAATATATCATTTACTTGTACCCCTCTATCTGCCATATATTTTCCTTAACTCTCTAGGCCTTCGAGGAAAGAGCTTTTATAGAACTGTAACATAAGGGTCAACAAAAATTACATTTAGCCACTTATATATTCTTTTTCCTCTAACATGCCAATTACTTCCAAGATAAAATTTCATGTTTTTGCGCTTATAATTTTGAAAATTGTTAAGATGCATAACATGAATATGCTCAATGATTGAATTAACTAATCTGAAAAATAAAAGATTTGACACTATGGCATGGTCAAGTCCACAAAGCTATCCTATCAAAAGTAACACTAAATTAAGAAAAATAATAGAAATTACTACTCACAAGATTTACTTTTGAGTCTTCTAAATGTTGGGGATTCGAAACAATCAATCGAACCCTTGCCCTTCCGGACCTTGTGTTGAAAGTAGGAAAGTAGGAATAAAACCACAAATAAAGATCTAACTTGTAAAAAACAGTAAGGGAGATGAACACACAGATTTAACGAGGTTCGGCAACGTGCCTACGTCCTCGGGAGCCACACCACACAATCTCTTTTATTAATTGAAGAAGAATACAAGCTCTCAAACTAGGGTTTTATCTCTCTGAGATTCTCTCTGGTTTTGGCGGTCGACCGACCCGGTCGACCGCGACCTGATCCAGGCCCTCCCAGTCTCCTGTGCACGTTCGCGGGCGACCGACCCGGTCGACCGCAGATCTGTCTGCTTGTTTTCTCGTCCTTTTGATTCCAGCTTTCATCTCGAACTTTGGGTCTACACCTTAGACTAACAATCTCCCACTTAGAGACCAAAGTGCCTGCAATGAGTTTCCCCGAACTCTCCTCTTCTTCGCATGTATCTTTTCCCCGAAAAAATTCTTCCTTCAATCAACAATATCCAGGCGATCTCGCCGATCCTCGTAGTGTGGCTCCGCCTTCGTCTTCTACTCGTGAAGGCCAACTGAAGTTGCGCACAACTCCAGTTTCTCAATGGTGACTGCCTTCGTCAACATGTCCGCCGGATTTTGACTCCCCAAAATCTTCATTAAATGCAACTTTTCATCCTCGATCAGCGAGCGTATAAAATAGTATTTGACGTCGATGTGCTTCGTTCTGGCATGATATACTGGATTCTTGGCAAGATGTATAGCGCTCTGGCTATCACAATAAAGAACTCCTCTCCCTTGCTTCAGATCCAATTCTTCCAAGCACCCGTCCAACCAGATCATCTCCTTGCTTACTTCAGTCACCGCGACATACTCAGCCTCGGTTGTAGACAAAGTCACAATCTTTTGCAGACGTGAGACCCAGCTCACTGCTGTCGACGCTAAGGTATAAACATACCCCGTGGTGCTTCGCCTCGTATCATGATCACGGAGAAGTCCGCATCCACGTATCCCTGCAGCACCAACTCCTTCCTCCTGAAACATAGTGGCTTGTTCGTTGTTCCCCTCAAGTACCGCATTATCCATTTCACGGCCTCCCAATGCTGCTTTCCTGGATTGCTTGCAAATCTGCTCACAACTCCCACTGCATGGGCGATGTCCGGCCTCGTGCAAACCATCGCGTACATGAGACTCCCAATGGCCGAAGAATATGGCACCCTGCTCACATGCTCTCTATCTGCATCTGTCTTAGGCGATTGTTCCTCAGATAACTTGAACTGACTTCCAAGGGGTGTGCTAACAACTTTAGCTTTCTCCATGTTGAACCTCTGAAGTACCTTCTCAATGTATTCAGCTTGGCTCAATCTCAATGTCCATTCAGTTTCATCCCTACTGATTCGCATCCCTAGAATCTGCTTCGATGCACCCAGATCCTTCATTGCAAATTCCTTTGCTAGCTGCCTCTTCAAACTGTTTATCTCTTCTAAACACGGTCCTGCTACCAACATGTCATCAACATATAATAACAAAATAATGAAGCTGGACTCGAACCTTTTGAAATAACAGCAATGATCTGAATTGCATCTTCTGTAGCCATTGTTCTGCATGAAGTTATCAAACTTCTTATACCACTGTCTCGGAGCCTGTTTCAAACCATATAAGCTCTTCTTGAGCTTGCACACCATCTCTTCCTTTCCTTCTTCAATGAAGCCAACAGGCTGCTTCATGTAGATTTATTCATCCAAGTCACCATGACGAAAGGCAGTCTTCACATCTAACTGCTCAAGGAAGAGGTCTTCTGCAGCTACCAAACTCAACACCACTCTGATGGTTGTGAGTTTCACAACAGGGGAAAATATCTCCGTGTAGTCCACTCCTTCCCGCTGTTGAAACCCTTTCACTACTAATCTGGCCTTGAATCTCTTGCTTCCATCACTCTCCTGCTTGACCCGGTAGACCCATTTATTGTGCAAGGCTTTCTTCTGCGCAGGTAGCTGGGCTAACTCACATGTCTCATTAGTGAGTAGAAAATCTATTTCCTCCTGCATCGCATGCTCCCACTGCTGAGATTCACTCACTTGCACTGCCTCTTCATAACACTCCGGCTCTCCGCTATCTGTTAAGAGTAGATAATCAAGTGACGAGAGGTATTTGGGATTTGGTTTGGGTGCCCTCGATGACCTCCTAAGCTCCACGCCCTGGGTAGTAGCTTCTGTACCTGTAGTCTCCTCCGTTCTACGATCAGACTGACATCGTCGCCCCCATCTGGAAGTTCCTCCAAATCCATGTACTCGGATCCACCTGTATCCGTAGTGCTGCTCCCACTGCTTTGGCTATCATTGGCATTGTCCCTGTGCTTATACATCACCTCCTCATTGAATATCACATCCCGGCTCCTGATGATCTTCCTGTTCTTCTCATCCCAAAGGCGATACCCGAACTCATCAATGCCGTATCCAATGAATGTGCACTTCTGTGACTTAGCTTCTAGCTTGTCCCTGACATGGTCACTGATATGAACATAAGCCATGCAACTAAATATCCGCAAGTGTGAGAGATTTATCTTCTTTTCACTCCAAACCTCCTCTGGAATCCCAAAATCTAATGGAACTGATGGCCCGTGATTAATCAGGTAGGCTGCCGTATGCACCGCATCCGCCCAAAATGTCTTAGGCAGACCTGCATGTAATCGCATGCTCCGCGCACGCTCTGTCAAGGTCCTATTCATCCTCTCTGCAATGTCGTTCTGCTGCGACGTCCTTGGGAGTAGTCCTCTCTAAGCGAATCCCATTCGTAGCACAGAACCTCTTGAACTCCTCCAGCTCATATTCTCCACCATTATCTGATCTCAAACACTTCACCTTCAGATCTGTCTCGTTCTCGACCATGGCCTTCCACTTCTTGAAGATTTCGAACACCTCTGACTTGTGCTTCATGAAGTAAACCCACACCTTCCTCGAGTGATCGTCGATAAAGGTGACGTAGTATCTCGAAAAAAGAAGACACACTGGCTGGGCCCCATACATCTGTATGAATCAACTCTAGCTTCTGAACCTTAGGTGACCTTCCACCCTTCTGGAAACTAACCCTCTTCTGCTTCCCAAAGATGCAGTCTTCACAAACCCCGACTTCCACGGTGTCGATCCCGATTAGGTTTCCTTGTGAATGTAGGATTTTCATTCCCTTCTCGCTCATGTGTCCCAGCCTATTGTGCCACAGATCTGTACTCTCCTTGCCAGCTGCAATTGCGAGGGTGTCACTTGCATGTGAAGTGAGGTAGAGAGTTCCCATTTTATTGCCTCGGGCAACAACCATAGTACCGTTGGAGATTCTCCACGAATCCCCGGTGAATATCGAAACGTAGCCTTCTGCTCCAAGCTGTCCCACCGAAACAAGATTCATCTTCAGTTTCGGCACATGTCTCACGTTCTTCAAATTCCACTTAGAGCCCTTTATCTGTATCTGAACGTCGCCCTTTCCAACAATATTGCAAGGTTCATTGTCCCCCAAGTATACTTTACCAAAGGCCCCTGCTACATAGTTCTGAAGTAGTTTCCTATTAGCAGTGGCGTGGAAAGAAGCTCCTGAGTCGATGACCCAAGAATCAGAATCGCTATCCATAGCAAGGATCAAGGCATCCTGCACGATATGAGCCTCCTGCTCACCCGCATCCTTCTTTGGTGCTTTACAGACCAAAGACATATGGCCCTCCTAGCCGCAGTTCCAACACTTCCCTTTGAAAGACCTAACCTTCGAGTTCGGCCTCTTCTTCACTGATTTCGACCGATTCTTGTTCTGGTTCCCTTTCTTCTGGCTTCTGCCTCTCTGCTCGAAACTTAGGGCTGAACCTGAACCTTCTGATTCGGACGATTTCCTTCTAACCTCCTCGGATAGAATCATGCTAACAACCTCATTCAGCTTCAACTTCTCTTTCCCCGCCAAATTGTTGATTGCTGTCACACAACCTGCCCAACTATCCGGCAACTGCGATAGAATCAATAGGGCTTGCACTTCGTCATCAAACGTGATGTCCACGGAGATAAGGAACTCGCTGAGGTGCATCGTGAAGGACCGTCCTTCTGCCATCTTGAGGTTGAAAAGAGTTTTGACTAGATGCACCTTGTTTGCTGCCGACGGTTGCTCGTACATCTTCGCGAGCGCTTCCATAAGCCACACCATCGTCTTCTCCTTCAGAATATTGTGGGCTACTGATTTGGCGAGCGACAACCGGATTTGCCCTAGAGCCTTTCTATCCAGTACCTCCCAATCACCATCTGACTCCTCTTTCTTCTTTCCCTTCTCCTTGCCCATCAACGGGCGATACAAGTCCTTCTGGTACAGATAGTCCTCCATCTGCGACTTCCAGTAGGCAAAGTCTGAACCGTCAAACTTCTCGATCTTTGATTTGCTTTCCTCTACCATGGCTTTCACACAAATTGCTAAACGAAGCTCTGATACCAGTTGTTGGGAATTCGAAACAATCAATCGAACCCTTGCCCTTCCGGACCTTGTGTTGAAAGTAGGAAAGTAGGAATAAAACCACAAATAAAGATCTAACTTGCAAAAAATAGTAAGGGAGATGAACACACAGATTTAACGAGGTTCGGCAACGTGCCTACGTCCTCGGGAGCCACACCACACAATCTTTCTATTAATTGAAGAAGAAAATACAAGCTCTCAAACAAGGGGTAAATCTCTCTGAGATTCTCTCTCTCTTTGCAGTCAAAAAGCTCTCTTTTTGATGTAGTACAAACCCTAAAAACGTTTGGGGTATATATAGAATCCTGGTTGAAACAAATTCCTAAACAGAACAGGAAACTGCCAAAACTATTCGCAGTCGACCGGCCCGGTCGACCGATCAGATTCCAGAGAGTTTGGCAGTCGACCGGCCCGGTCGACCGATGGCAAGACCCGAGACCAAAATACTTACAGGGTTTTGGCGGTCGACCGGCCCGGTCGACCGCGACCTGATCCAGGCCCTCCCAGTCTCCTGTGCACGTTCGCGGTCGACCGACCCGGTCGACCGCAGATCTGTCTGCTTGTTTTCTCGTCCTTTTGATTCCAGCTTTCATCTCGAACTTTGGGTCTACACCTTAGACTAACACTAAATACCTCAAGCTTTAGTTTGTAATCTGACATCTGAAACATAAGTCCGCATTATATTATTTACACAAGGACTGTCATAACTGATGGTCATTAGTAAATTCATGTATTGTTTTCACTTGCAAGTCAATGATTATACATAGTACTTGTTAAATCTGCTCTAAATTGAGACCACCCATTTGATGTCCCCATGGATGTTATTGTTTCAACCTGATTATTTTCATTCTGTTCTTCTTCTTCCACCTCATATCCTTCTAGATTATCAATTTCAAATGGATCTTTTTCCAATTCATTTCGAATAAAGTTATGTAGCAGAACACAAACCATGATAATCATATAATAAACTTATATCGGGTAATGAGAAGGACTTCTCAGTATTGCCCATCGCCTCTTCAGTAGACCAAATGATCTCTCAATGACATTTCTCACAGTCGAGTGCTTCATATTGAAGCACTCCTCTGAGGAGGTAGTTTGGTTATGAGCACTTCAAACATTCCAATGATATCACTAGCCTCTAAATGGAGCGAGAAATCCTTCTCAGTTTGTATAGCTAACATCAACCAATTAGTACCTATAAAACATCCAACTCTAAATTAAAAACAATCTTTAGTATTATTTCAAACTAATAAAATAATTGCATATAGTAACACATTTATTAACTGTATTTTTCTTACCATGTGAGACTACTAATCCATTTCTCCTAGTAATATCATCTCGAAGTATTCTGCCGTCCTTTGCAGACCCTTTCCACCCAACAACACATATATAAACAACATATCTTGAGTGCATGCTCCTAGAACATTAACAGCTTTTACGCCTTTCCTTGAATAACACCTCGGTTGATCAGCTCTTGAGACACTGATAGGAATATATGTGCCATCCAATGCTCGTAAACAACCCATGAATAAACAAAAAAAAAGGTTAATATGCAACCTATCCTTCTAAAAAACATCAAGTTATGAATATAAGATATAAGTAATTGCAATGAATCATTAACGTTAAGGAAGTAGGAAGATTTTAGATTCATTGAGATGTAACATGCATAGAGAACAGAATCAAAACCTGGGAAAACATAGAATAATTAATAATAGAGAAGATAAAATCGTGCATCTCCAATTAAGCAGCATTTGTTACAATTCTGCAACAAATGACAGTTGTTTTATTCGTTATATATATAATCAGGAAGGAAAAAAAAACATTGGTTTTTAATTAAAACTCTCTGATTTAGACTCATTGCTCATCAGACTTCAACATCACTTCCAGCACATAACCAGCTATCTGACCATATGGCAGTTTTAAGTGGTTATTACTGAAAATATGTGAGATAATATTTGAACAACATATGTGCAAACTCTAAGCTATTAAATACACCCTCATTACTAAAACAATCATATAAATTATCAGATTTCACAAAGGTAAATTAAGATCAATTTGATTGCATAAAAGTGCAACAAAAAGCACAAAAGAGAGAAAAGAATGCCATTTGTTGGAATTACTGCAAGTTCTTCGTGTATAATTTGAAAAATGAACCAAAAAAGGAGATCAGTTGAAGCAGTTGAAGCCACATTTTGTCACAATGAGTTGATCCTCATATTATAAATCAATATCAGGGTTTCCTTGTCAACCATCTCTGTCACCTCCTTATCATTGCTAACAAAAACTTGGTTGGTTCGTTGAGGCGAGAAGTCTAGACCACATTCTATCAGTTAACCTTAAACAACATTTGTGGTCTCCGGAACTTGCTGAGCTAAAAAAGGCATTGTCCTTGTATTCAAACAAATTAAGTTAACAACAATAACAATATCTGAGCTTAAAACATTTAATCGAGCTCTGAACTCTCTCATCAGTTGGCAATGCCAAGTAGTACTGATTGAATTGCCATAGGCTTCTTATGAAAGACCATAATAAGTAGTGTTTTGACCAAGTCTATGAGAAAATGAAACCTATTATTATTAATATTTGTCATCCACCATTTTCAACATAATCCATAACTTGAAATAAAATTGAAAAAAATGTATGATGGTAAATTTAAATAGCTGGCTGCTTTATCAATTAATCACTGTAGGCCCACTTTCTTTGTACGACAAGATTGAAGTAAAAGTATCCATGCGCATATCCATCCATAAAAAAATAATAATAAGACAAAATCACTGGACTCCATTTGATGCCCCTAAATCCAGGATATTTACAGTTGAGTTGTAAATGCATGAGATTATTTTACAGTTGAGTTGTAAAATAATGGCAGTTAAGTATCATATAGTTTGAGGGTGTTTGGAGGGGCTTATTTTTAGAAGCTTTAAAGCTACATTAACTTTTGGTAGCTTTTGATTTTTATGATTAAAATTATAACAATTTTTTTGGATAGAATCTTAATTTGCAACTCGGGCTAGTTTCTCAAGTCTATGAGAAAATGAAACCTAATATTTAGCAATATTCTTGAATAAAATAAAATGGTGTTATAAATTGATATTTGGTATATTAATTAGCATGTTCATTCACTTAGATTGATTGCTGATCCACGTTCTCTAGCAGCAAATTGTTCCTGTATAGAGATAAAGATTAGATTTAGCAGTACTTTAGAAAAAAATTTAAAAATGGCTCCATCAAGAGGACCATATATAAGGAAAATTTGCTTATTACATAATTATTGAATTTAATTTGGATTTGAGAAAAGGCCACACTATGCTGAATTGAATTGTTTGATTCACCCCCACATGACATGATAATCATACTCTCTTTAAAAATACGAGTTCGGGAAATCTTTCCATGGTCAATATTACTCTTAATTTTTTTGAATATTACATTGTTATCCTAATCTAATTATCCTATCTTTTTTGAATTGGTAATTAAATGATTTATCCTATTCATAATGTGACTTAACATGTTATTAGATAAAGGAGATATGTTTGATATTAATTCAAACCCTTTACATATTTCAGTTCACAGAGAAATCTAAAAAATATATGCTAGCCAGCATCTAAAAGTTTTTAGACTTTGTATAATAAATGCTCCAAGTTTTTTAAATTACAAAAACACCCTTACAAATTCAAAATTTTATTAAAATATCTTAAAAATTATAAATTTTACTTATTTCAATTAGTGAGAAATCTGAAAAACATATGCTAGGTAGAAACTGAAAGTTTTTTGACTTTGAAGAAAGTATCTCGTAAGTTTTAAAAATTATAAAAACACCCCTAAAAATTCAAATTTTGTAAAAAAACGCCTTGAAAATTTTAAACCTATAAACACACTAAAAACTTACAAATAACACAAACAACCCCCGAAAATTTATGAAATTTTCAGTAAATACTTTAATCTTTTTACAAATTACAAAATAAAACCCTCAAAATTGTAAAATTTACAAAAATCTTAATAATTTCTATCCTAACAGTACATTTAAAATATAGAAATTATGAATATCCCCTACATAATTTATAATTTATAATTTATAAAAAACACCCTTAAAGTTTTAAAAATTACTAACAAACACTCAAAACTCAAATATTACATAGAACGCCTTGAGAATTTCAAACTCATTACTAAATTGAAAACATAGGATTATAAATAGTCTATAAACAATTTACAATATAATATGTATAAAAGGCATATAACTTTAAAAATTATAAAAAATCTCTAAAATTCATAATTTACAAAAAAAATATCATGAGAATTTCTAACCTATAGATACTAAAATGAATATACAAAATTACTAACAACCCCTAGAAAATTAAAAATTTGCAAAAACTATCATGCTCCCTTTAAAAGTATAGGTTTAGGAAAACAATTCATGATCAATATTACTCATAACGTTTTTGGAAAGAACATAACTAATTAAAAATCTACTAAATTTAAAATTTATAAATAAACACCCTTAAAGTTTAGTCCATTGCAAATTACCCCTCCAAAGTTTAAAATTTTTCAATAATTTTTTTTAGTTTATTGATTTCAATATAATGTTTAATAGTTTTGTGTATTTATAAATTATAAAATTTTAGGGTGTTTTCTTACAATTTTTAAAAATTTTGAGGGTGTTTCTTATATAGTTTTCTAAATTTTCATTGTGTTATCAATGTAATGCATAAATACGTCAATTAACGATGATATTGAAGAATACGTCGTTCTTAAGATGTATTAGGCCACACATCACTATTCCTTGGCAATATAGTTTATATATGCAAAAAAATTCAGACAATTTATATAGTGGTTAAAATAATTTTGACGTTAATGTATTATTTTTTATAAATTATATTTAATGTGAACCCACCATATAATTTTAACTGTGGTCATCATAACTTTAATAAATTTGATTGATTGACTATATAGATATATAGACCACAGATTACTTTATTTTCTCGCATAAACTAATATTTGGTGCTTAATAATTTAAATTATTATTTTTAAATTTAATATAAAAAGGAGCTCTAATATACATGATAATACAATCTCAATTCCTATTTTTTAGTTAAGATTTATTTTATAGTTACGCGTACCAAATTAGTAACTAAAATAATAATTATTCATGCTTAAATTATGATGATTGTAGTTGGTCACTCACTATGAAATTTTTATAAAGATGTATACCTTACTCTCTATAGCTATCTACACTACCCATATATATTTTATAAATTAATTGTTAATTTGACATATTAAATTAATTTTTCTTTATAGAAATTTCTTCTTTAACTTTTAGATTGTGTAATCACTATATCATCATTCTAACGTAGAAAGGTCATCACTCTAAATGGCTTCAAGCCAATGTTTGAGTTAAACTGAAATATATACTATCGCTACTATATTAATATTTTTTAAGAAAATCATGTTAATACTTTTTAAATAAAAGAGAATATTCTAACATTTGACATTATAAAATCTAAATATAGTCAATTGAGTGATTAACAAAAGAGAACTTACATTAGAAAAGTGTGAATAATAAGATAAAGATGAAAGATAATGGTATTGCCAACAATATTATCAATAGCAAACTACAATGTAAAGTTAACATATTTTGTGGAGCCCAACTACTGGCCATAAGTATCGAGATTTCCATATATATACATTATAATCTATTAAAAAGGGTTATATAAGCTTATATAATAAACTTGATTTAATATTAAATAGTAATATCGTTGTAATAATATCATTATTAGGTAAAATTCTTTATGAACCAGTATGTTCTTTATGATATATAAGCTATGCACTCTAAATTCTAATGTTTTTATAGAGCCAAAAATTTTGAATACGAGCCCCTAACGTTTTGCTCTCACAACTGAAAAATTCACTTAGCAGATATGGATATTCCAGATGAGTTATATATCATATATACAATACAATTGCCCTAAGCAAGTGAGTTATAATAGTATTTTTTATTCACATCATTTCGGGCAAGATTTGATAGGAACCTTGCATCAAAGAAAAAAGAATTTTTTATATTTAGAAAATATGGCGAAATATATTATAACCTCTCTGCTCTAATTTTACAAGAAAATAATTCTTCATACTTTCAGTTTGACTTCTATGGTTCGGAGAATGAACCGTAAAATTGAATGAGAATATTAGGTAATGTAAATATGAGTGAGACCATATCTAAAAGTTAATGTGAATATGAGTCAAACCATAACTTAATGTTTAATGGACATATTGCAAGTAAATTCATATACAATATTTCTTTGCGAATTGAATGATCACCCATATTTTGAAGACTTCAAAACACTAATAAACAGAGATGTTGTATTAGATCAACGTGTTTATAACTCACAAATAGTAGATCATGTGGCCATAGTCTGGGTTAAAGGAAATAATGATAATATTTTATTTGAGAGAGAGATTATTGAGTTGTTGATCAATCTCACAAAAAACTTTATTTTCTTTTTTTTTAATTTATTCTATTTTTATTAATTTAAATAATCATGATACTTAACCACATGCATTGCACGTGCATCTCAACTAGTACTAATATAAAAATACAAATTATGGTTGCTCAAGTTAACTCATAAAAAACAATCTTGAATTATCCTCCTTAGCTGAAGATCATTTTTGAACTTGGATTAAGATCAGAATTATTTTTATCATTCTATTCTCATCATAATTTATCCTCTACCATCACAATCTCCTCCAATTGCAAACCCAAACTGTAACGCACACCTCCACCATATCAACAATTAAAATACCAAAAACAACTTTGAACATACGTTACAAATTGTTCTCATAATTTTTTAGCATTAATGTATCATTAAAAAAAATCGTTTTAAAAGAGGGAGGGAGGGGAAGGAAGAGAGAGATTAGAAAGAGAGAGAGAGAGAGAACCTTGAGAGCAGAGATTTCAGTTTGAGTCGTTCCTTCTCCTCTCACCAACTCCTTTTTGTTATTTTACTTCCGCAGCCTTTCTCACCATTTCCCCTCAACTGCTCTGCCGTGAAGAGGGATGAGTTATCATCTCCTCAACTCTTCTTTTTGTTATTTTACTCTGAATCAATTTTTGGACCAAAATTTCCTTAAATAACCCTCCATTTAGTGTTCCCACTTTGTTCTGGCCAGAGATAAGAGGAATGAATTGATGAAAGAGCATAGTAAAGTCAAAATTTGGCCCCATTTCTTACCAAAATAACCCTTATTGTAAGCCTTCCCGAAATTACCCTATATATATATAGTAAATAAGGAGGGTAAAAATGGAAAAGAAAAAAAAAGCCCCCGATACAGCTTTTATACAAGTATGTATATTGAATTTTCTTAAAATTTACAGCTAACCACCAGCATATATTGTTTCTGAGAAAATAAAAGGAAAACTATATGTTATCAACAGAACCTAATAAACAAAAGTTGCTAAAATGCTTCTCATAATCGCTTCAGAATCTCATACTACACATTACTCTTGATATAACTGGTACGAAACCTATATGCGTACAAGTAAATTCATAATACATCACTATCATGTTTCAAGCAGCGCAAAACTCAGACGTATACTTCATCTTGATCTTCTGCAACTGTGGGACGACGTCTTTCATAGCAAGCCTCTCATTAGGCGAGTCACTTGAACAGATAATCCCCAACTCCATGATGGAAGATAGACAGGTCGGTGTTGAAATTAAGTAGTTCTTTGGCCTTTCATTTCCATTTTCATCTTTCAGTAGATTGCAGTCCACAATATCTAACAGGCCGGTAGGATTTGCATCATTTACCCATCGCCGCAAGCTTGATTCCCCAGTAAACATAGGATCAGTAGGCTTCTTTCTCGTAAAGATTTCTAGCAACAATATTCCAAAGCTATAGACATCTCCCTTTGTGGAGACTCTTCCTGTTGAAGCAAACTCTACACAGCAAACTCAAACGTTAGTACAGATTGCACGTGATTGGACTAGATTTTAGGCGAAAGCCTGTTGAGGTTACGCTCTGGCTGACACCACTCAGCAGTTTTGCGATGCCAAAGTCACTGACATGTGCAGTCATCTCTTCATCAAGAAGAATGTTGCTCGGTTTTAGATCACAATGCAGTATAACCTCAGAATAGTGATGATGAAGGTAGTCAATAGCTGAAGCTACATTGATTACGATGTTAATCCTTTGAAGCAAGCTCAAGCAGTAATTATGGGAGTATAGCCATCTTTCCAGACTTCCATTGGGCATGAATTGGAGGACGAGTGCCTTGAAATCCATGTTGGAGCAAGTGCTGATGATTCTGACAAGATTTCTATGTCGAACCATCCTCAAAGCACGACACTCAGCATCAAAACTCCTCGATGCTCCTTCGATTTCCAAATTCAAGACCTTTATGGCAACAAGAAGGCCGTCATCTAAAAGCCCTCTGTACACAGAACCAAATGCACCCATTCCCAGCAAGTTTATCTCGCTGAAGTTGTCAGTGGCACGAGCAAGCTCATAGTATGAGATCAATCTATGGTGAGTAGGAGAGGGCATGCTAGGAGGGGCTAGATTCTTGGTTCTCCTTCTACAAAATCTTAATAAGATGCAAAAACCAAGAAGAAGGACTCCGGAAGAAGCAATAACAGGGAGGATATACCTTAGCAAATGCCTCCTTGAATTAGAATCTTTAGAATCAGATGGATTACAAGATGAAAATCCTAATATGGGTGCTCCACATAATGCTGCATTTCCTTCCAAAGACACGACACTTACATTTAAAAAGGCACCGCCATTTGGAACCTTTCCTTCCAACTTGTTGAAAGATAAGTTCAGGACGCTGAGATGTCGGATTTTGACTAAGGACCCGGGTATAACACCTGAGAGCTTATTGCAAGAAAGGTCCAAATGCTCAAGATTGATAAGATCACCAAATGATTCAGGAATGTGCCCGTCGAATGAGTTATTTGATAGATCTAAATAATTGATTTTGAGATACTTTGGAGGACTTGGAAGGTTACCCGACAGCTGATTTACTGATATATCCAATGAATATAAATCCATGTTCCACAATGTCAATGGCAGCGATCCAGTGAGAAGGTTTTGTGAAAGAATTAATAGTTGTAGATGAGTCAGACTCCCAATAGTTTCAGGAATTGCAGAAGATAACCTATTAGCACTAAGTCTTAAGTTCTCTAGTCCAGTAATGTTACCCAGCGAGTCAGGTATCGATCCAGAAAGACTATTGTTGTCGAGGAACAGTGTGTCCAAGTTTCTCAATCGGTCGAGCTCATGTGGGATGGAACCGTGTATCCTGTTACTATCGAAACCTAGGTACTGCAGGCCTTGTAGGGTTGTGATTTCAGACGGTATCGTTCCGACTAGCTCATTCTCAGACAGGTCTAGAGTGGTCAATCCAGACAGGTTACCCAGCTCAACAGGAATTTTCCCCTTAATATGATTATCCCCAACATCAAGCACTGTTAGAGTCCTTGAAAGATTACCTACGCTATATGGAAGAATGCCATCCAGCTCATTTCCACCAACACGCACATGATCTATAACTCTGCAGTTCGAAAGCGATGTAAGGAAGTCAACTCCTCCTGTTAGTTTGTTATCTCCTACATGCAAGTGCAAAAGGTTAGGCGTGTTCCCAAATTGCAAACGCACTGGTCCAGTAAGACTATTATCATTCAGTTGAATGTCTGTGAGTAATGACAAATTGGAAAGGGAAATCGGTATGGGACCAGTAATACCACCACAGTAACTAATCTGCAATCCAACGAGGTTTGTGAGACGACCCAACTCCTCGGGAATATTCCCATGGATGCTGTTGTTGCCAAGGCTTAATTTGGACAGGTTAGTTAGGTTACCTAAAGAGGATGGTATGGTACCCGTTAGATAGTTACTTCCAAGATACAATTCACTAAGTTGCTTCATATCTCCAATCTCGGACGGTATGCTTCCGGTTAGCTGGTTGTAACTCAAGCTCAGAGTTTGAAGAGTACGACTACTGCAAAGGCTAGACGGGATGCTGCTAGTGAGTTGGTTCCGAGACATAGCCATAATATGAGGGAACAACGGATGGAAGTTGCTATCATTAGAGGGGAGCGTCCCTGAAATATTGTTGTCCACGAGATACAATGCAATAAGCGATGATATGTTGAAAAAGGCTGGAGGTATTGAACCTGAAAGCTTATTATGATCAAGTAAGAGTAGTTCCAGTCGAGGCAGCCGAGCCAGAGATTCAGGGAGGGTTCTGACAAAGCCATCATTGGAAAGCCAGAGCAGAGACAGAAATGAGAGGTTGCCGATGTGAGGAGGGATGGTGCCGTTTGGAAAGCCAGAGCAGAGACAGAAATGAGAGGTTGCCGATGTGAGGAGGGATGGTGCCGTAGAGCGGCATGTTGCTAATGTTGAGAGCAGTGACTTGAGAGGTTGCCGATGTGAGGAGGGATGGTGCCGTAGAGCGGCATGTTGCTAATGTTGAGAGCAGTGACCCTTTGTCTTCGGCGGCTGCAGGAGACGCCCATCCAGGTGCAAAAGGAGGCGTCGGTGGTCCAGTTGGCGGATAGAATGCTGCCTGGATCACGTTCGATGACCTGGGCTTTGATGGCCAAGAGGGCCGAGAGGTCGGTAATGTTGTTATGCTTCACCGCCGATGATGAGGTAAACAATAATAGCATCAGATGCGTTACAAAGAGGACAGGCTGGTAGGTCCCCATTGATGCCAGTGAAGGAAAAAGATTATAGAGGATAAAAGAAATTGACACTACACGAGGGAAAATGCTCAACATAAATAGGCCAGCTGATTTGCTCTCACCTGCACCTACCAACGTTTACTTGGACTTTGCACTCCTAAGCCATCCCTTTCATTTGGGAAATTAAGTCATCAGTCCTACATCAGAATATTTTCCATGATTGAAAAATATGTCCCTTGATATAAAGATCTCGTGAGGATGAATCAAATATCAACAGCTTCCCTATTCGGATTAAAAATATTAATATTAGAAGGAGAGAAAAAAATTTGTGTCCTTGCCTATTTGGACTTGAATAGTCTACACTTGATCAAATTGTGCCAGTGAAACAACAAGTTAATCATGCAATAGCAGATCTCAAAAACAAACGACTGGTTGTTATTGTAGTCGAAATAGAAAAGTACTTGCTATCTGGATTAAATATGATTTTTTAAATTGTCTGCAATATGATTTTTTTTAAATTTTACTACTCAAGAAAATGAACTTTTTCGCTTAAAAAGACACATCATATGTTGGTTCAGCCCTTCAATCCGTTTTCTCCACAAGATGGAGCCCACATCAACCGTGGGACAGGGTGAGACTCGGCAATCCAATCAATTGTTTACTATGGGGACCACAAAAAACCGACGGGGTACGTGGTAGAAGTTAGAGCAAGTTCATCAAGCTCCCACCGCCCGCTCTCAAGTCCTACGTGGCGGTGGGAGTTCGTGAACTCTCTCCAGCAAGCTCCGAAGGAGCTCCTTTGGGCTGGCGTGGCACGGAGCTTGGGAGCTCGTGGCACGGAGCTTGGGAGCTCGTGCCACGGAGCTCCCAAGCGCTCCACAAATTTGTGGAGCGCTTGGGAGCTCCCAAGTATTAAAAAAAATTTGTTTTTTTACAAAAAACCCATATATCAAAACCCAGGACCCAGTTTCGAATTAGGTGTTTAAAAATTAGCCGTTGAGTTTAAAAATCAGTCGTTGAACAGTAAAAAAATTAGCCGTTGAACAGTAAAAAAATTTCTATAAATTTTCAATTCACTACACAAATCATTCCACACAATTCTCTCATAAAAAACTCTATATTTTCCTATCGAATTACAAATCTCATGGATCCCTCCTAAAACTTTTATTCGCAACTCCTTAACGGTGAAGGATCGACCTTATACCCGCCGTTCTATACAGACGTCGTAGAAGAAGGTCACCCCATCGAGTTCTCGTAATCGGCAACACAACAAGTGTCATCCTAAGAAACACCAACCACAAAGAAGAAGAAGGCTTACACGCGGTCCGAAAATTGGACTGTCCACGAGGATAAGCTTCTTGTGTCTGCTTGGCTGAACACGAGCCAAGACGCCATCCAAGGTACAGGGCAACACAAAGATAAGTTTTGGCACCGAGCTAACGACTACTTTATCCTATACTCCACCGATCCAACGAGCCGCACACCAAACCAAATGATGCATCGCTGGTCAACGATTCAATTGTCCGTCAATAAGTTTTGTGGGTGCGTTGCTCAGATTGAAGGAAGACAAAGATTTGGTACGAAAATTATTGACCAGGTAAATATTTAATTATGTTTGATTATGTTTGCTCAGATTCAATATGTTTAATTATGTTTGATTATTCTAAATTTAACTCTTGTGTAGACTGCCGAAGTAAAAGAATTATACCAATCTCTTTATGGTAAGTCATTCGTGTTTGACCATTGCTGGGTTGAGTTGCGTCATCATCAAAAGTGGATCCAACAAATGGAAACTTACAATAAGATTCGATCACAGCCGAGAAGAACCATAAACTCTGATTCCTCACCAAACAATTCCATGCCAGCGACCCCCATCGAGTTGAACACTGACTCGGATGATGTTATAGCAAGGCCTGAAGGGAGGAAAGCGGCAAAGCTCAAGAGGAAACAAAATATGGAAAACTCTGAGTCCGATAGCAAGGCCTGAAGGGAGGAAAGCGGCAAAGCTCAAGAGGAAACAAAATATGGAAAACTCTGAGTCCGCTAAGTCCATCATGGGAGAGGCTTTCGCGTGGATGAATCAAACCACCAATCAAAAAATGGAGCTAAAACAGAAGAAACAAGATGACGATATCATGAAGATGGATCTCTCAACACTCAATTCAGTTCAACGACAATACTTTGAAATGCGTCAGTCAGAGATATTGGAGAGGTGGATGTGTAAGGGTTCTTCCTAATTATCATATATTATCTTGTATTAGATTTATGATTGTACTCGCATCGCATCTTAATTAGTTCTTCCTAATTATCTTGTATTAGGAATAGTCTTCACTAATGTGGACCACTCTGGGTAAATCCCATCGACGAGATAGTATCCCATATTGTACTTGTGGCCATTAACAGTATAGTTGCACGGTGAAGCTCTTCCCTCCGCAAGTTGTGCGAAAACTGGTGAACGATGTAGAACATTGAGGTCATTGTGAGACCCGGCAGTCCAAAGAAGGTATGTCATATCCAAAGATCTTTACTAGCTACGGCCTCCAAAATAATTATAGGTTCATAAAAATGCCCAGTATACATACCTTTCCAGGCGGTTGGGCAGTTCTTCCATGTCCAGTGCATGCAGTCGATGCTCCCAAGCATACCAGAAAAACCTCGTTGTGAACCTTCCTCGAGCAGGCATGCAACGTCTTCATTAGTCGGTGAACGAAGGTATTCCTCCCCAAAGATGTTGATAATCAATCGAACGAACCTCTTCACGCTCTCAAGCGACGCACTTTTACCGATCCGAACGTAGTCATCAACGACGTCAGCGGATGCTCCATATGCGAGCATCCGCATAGCTGCAGTAATCTTTTGAATGCTAGATAGTCCTAACTGTCCAGCATCATTCCTCTTTTGGATGAAGTACTATGCGTCATGGATTCGAAGGAATAACGAACGCGTCATTCTGAATCTTCGACGAAAATAATGAAGAGGATAGGTTGGTGCATCAGCAAAATAATCTTGGAACAACCGATTGTGGCCTTCCAGTCGGTTTCGATGGAGCACGATACGTCTTTTGCGTTGAACTGAAGTTGAACATTTCTCTTGTTCTTCTTCCTCGACGATAACAACTCCCATAAGAAAGAACGTCTTCATCATTTCATCATCGCTAGAGCTAGATGAGCTAGACATTTTGTTCTGGGAGACGATGGGTTGAGGTGAGAAGGCATCAAATTTTATAGGAATCAGTCGGTTGACGGTCAAAGTTCTGGGAGACGATGGGTTGAGGTGAGAAGGCATCAAATTTTATAGGAATCAGTCGGTTGACGGTCAAAGTTCGCGATACCTCGAACTTCGTGCCTAACCTCGAAGACCGCGGGCTACCTCGAAGACCGTGTGCGTTCCCTCGAAGACCGTGGATTACCTCGAAGATCGTGTGCGCTCTCTCGAAGGCTGTATCCAACGGTTAGAAATGAAATAAAAGAGGTTTAAATATAATTGAAAGTAATGGGTAAAAAAATTAAAATAGAAGATGGGTTTTTTTGATATTGTTGGAGCTCCTAACTAGGAGCTTGTTGGAGCTCCATAAAATAAGGAGGGCCTCTCAAGGCTTATTTTTTAATTTTTTATTCCAAAATGCTTGAGAGCTCTTGAGAGCTTGCTGACTAGGACTCTCAACTGGGAGCTTGCTAGACTTGCTCTTAGGCCACTACAGTGTTTCCACAATACCGATTAGTGGGTCGTGGCTACAATGTTGGTTGATGGTTGCTGACTGCTGACTGCTGACTTTAACATCGATATTAGCAGTGATTACGGATAAGATATTAAATAATTAAAAAAACACTGCCAATGTGGAAATATGATCCAAGCTCAATTTTCCAAAATTTAGTTTGAATTAAATTTCATCTTGAAAAATGAAATCCAAAGCTCACTTTTCCCAAATCTAGTTTGAATTAAACTATTCTACGACTTATGATTCCCTAGATTCATTAATGCAAGAAGATATTCTAAGAGAACGCATCTCTAAATTATGAACCTTCCACAAATTACATTTCCAAAGGCTCTGTTTGGTTTCAGCGATAATAATGAAAAAGAAAATAAAAAGGAAAGTAAAAAAGGAAGGGAAAGGAAAAGAAAGAGAAATCATATTCACTTTTATGTTTGGTTAGAAAGGAAGTTGTAAGAAGAACTCAATGGAAAATAGTTTATTTATGTTATATGCTAATCTATAGTAATTCATTGTTTTTTATTTTGTTTTCAGTTTTGGAATTCATTAATATTGATAATATATGAATTCAATAGATATATCTTCAAATTAAGTTTTACATAGGACTTTCTAAACAAATCATATAGAGAGAGGGAAATAAGAACTTTGCACACATTCCAATAGTAAGCAATCATTTCCTTACTCATCTTTCAAGAGATTGCAGTCCACAGTATCAAACAGGCCGGTATGATTTGCATCACATACCCATCGTCGGCAAGCTTGAAATCCTTCAAGGCTACCATTAGACAAGAATTGTAGGACGAGCGCCTTGAAATCCAACTTGGAACAAGTATCGTTGATTCGAACAAGATTTCTGTGATGAACCATCCTCAAAGGTTGACAGTCGGTATCAAAACTCCTTGAAGCTCCGTCAGTTCCCAAATTCAAGACCTTTATGGCAACAGGAGACCATCATCTAAATGCCCTATGTACACACAACCAAAGATACCCTTCCATTCTTCCAAGTAAATTTATCTCGCTGAAGTTATCAGCAACACAAACGAGTTCATAGTATGAGATCAATTTGTAGTTATCAGGAGATGGTATATCTCCGGGGGCTGGACCAGTGAATAGATTTCGACGCAGTTTTAGTGATATATAAATGCAAGTAATAAGGATTATGATTAAAGCAATAGCAGGTAGAATATGCTCGAGGAAATGCACTATTTTCCCTAGATTTGAAACACCACCATCTGCATTGCAATGTGGAAATCCTAGATTAGGGGCTCCACATAATCCTGAATTCCCAACCAAACTGGCAATCTGTCACGACCCCAAATTTCAAACCTAAAAAGAATATTGGAGCCGGACTAAAACTGTGAAGAATCCTCCAAAATATGCATTCATTAAAAGACCATCAAAATAATCTCTTCATTGAACTAAAAGCAACAATAAATATTCTCTATAATCCCAAAAATTAACATTAATCCAATTAACTTGATATGAACAAATATTCCTCAACTTGAAATAAAACTCGACCTAAAGAAAAGAAATCTCGTAACCACCAGACTCTCAATTCATCAACTAAACATCAAGACTTTATTTAACCTTCACCTAGAAGATAATAACAATCCTGAATTTTATTCGTTGCTCCGTTCTAAGAATTTGACAAATAAATCTTCAACTCCACCTAATCCCGAGTCTTGGAAAAGAATGGAAAAAACACAATGAGTTCACAACTCAGTAAGTGGATAAATTCATACATTAAACATTGGTTTTACAAAACTAAAATATTAGGACGAGAGATAAACAAAATATAAGAATGATAGAGAATTATCAATGAACTCTAGTACTTGATACAAATATTTAAGAAAATTTAGAAATCATGAAATGGAAATAAGCAGGCTACGTCTCAATGCAGTCAACACTTCATACTCCGGTTGACTCAGTAAACCCCACAATTATTAAGCCCGTGGTTCCGGGACGGTGAGACCCAAACTTGGACTCTTAGCGCTAAAATAAAATCTCACAGAGGCACTTGAGCCCTGTTTTAATAGCTTGCTTACACCCGACATATACCGGCATATTGACTTGAAATGCATATGTTTAAAAAGAAAATTAAACAAAGTTCATATAACCAAATATGTTATACAAAAATGCCAAATACCAACCAATAGTGAAATCAATCAACTACATATGCATCTCAACCTACTACCATATGAAAAGACATAATAATTGACAAAGAAAATAAGCATAGGCTTATATCAAATAACCACGTGCATTCATCCAACCAACAATTAGTATGCAAACAACCATACAAAGGATATAATCCATCAGAAACAACCTTACATATAGTCAATATAATTTTATATGAAAAATACGTAGCGAATAATGTACAAATTCACCACTGACCTCAAGTCCGGAAAAAAAAATAATCAAACTACCACTCACAACACCTCCTCGGAGTCACTTGGAACCCCTAAAGAATACATATTAATAATCATCAATGCTATTGTATACCTTAAGATTCAAACATGTATTAGAATAAACAACACATATGCTAATAATACATTTTTCAATCTAACATATAAATCTAAAATCCTCAAAATTACTCTATAAAGAATTACTAGAGCTCTGTCGCACGACAGTTAGTAAATATTGATTCAATGCCTATAGTTGTAATAGAATATTACTACAACTGCTTTTTCTATAGCATATTTCTATTCAAATATATGACAAATGATGAGGATTAGATAAAGGTAAAACTTGGATTTGTTTGTCTACCTTTCCTCCCAGGTATAGGTACGCACCTAAGCCCTCTCGAAGTCGCTGCTTCGGTTTTCTCTTTTTTTTATATGCGTGTGCGGCGCAAATAGGGAGGGGAAAAGGAAGAAGAGGCTGACGGGAATCAAAGAAGTAGGGTTTTTGGATATTTATAAAGGCCCTTTTTACTAATAGACCCTATAACAATTTATGCACAAAAGTCCCTTTAATTTTCCTTATATATATATGTGAAAACGACGAAGGAATTGATGAAGGAATTGAGAAAAATGTGAAGAATAAATAAAACAGGCTCCACCACACCCTGGTGTGATGTCTACCATGGGTGTGACAGAATCTGCTCTGTCTGCTATGGGTGTGGTGTCTGCCACATACCCTGGTGTGGCAGAATCTGCCCTATCTGTCATGGGTGTGGTGTGTGCCACACTAGGGTGTGGCAGATTCGTTTTTAGAATCTCAATCAGTTTGGGATTATGTTTTATTATAAATAGAGACACGTTTTTTAGGGTTTCTTTGGCTTTGTTTAGGTTTCGATTGGGCTTTGATTAAGCATTGATTGAGGTATATTTGGAGCATAAAAAGAGGTATTTTTTTAAGCTTTTGGTTAGGGTTTTGTTTGGAGAGATTAAGAGTTTTGTTGGTGAGATTAGTTTGTTCCTTCGAGTGATTTGTAATCTCAATTTGTACTCTTCTTCTCTATTAGTGAAAACCTCATCCCCTTCTTGCCCCGTGGACGTAGGCAACTTGCCGCACCACGTTAAAATTGGTGTTTTGTTTGTGCATTGATATTTAGTTCGTTTGGCTCTCTTGGATTGGCGTTTGGTTTGGTTCCTCGACACAGCTTTTGGCAAAACAATTTGGTATCAGAGCTCGGGCTACGCTTGGGCTATTTGGAGGAGTAGATCGATTTGGGAAGCTCGTCTAGGATTTCAGTTGGTGAGAAAGGTGGGATCTTTTCGGTAAAGCTTCTTTCTTTTCTCAGTTTTGGATCTATTCTTCGTTTGTTTCCGCATTGGTTGTTGGTGTGTTGAGGATTATGGCCGAGAAAGAGGGAGTTGATGATAGTTCTTCAGGTGTGAAGACTGTCCAAAGTTTGAGTATCCACTCGATGAATATTGACGTGGAGAAGTTCAATGGCACTAACAATTTTGGACTTTGCCGATGCGAAGTCTTGGATGCGCTCAATGCGCAGAATTTGAAAGATACATTGGAGTTGGACGGGAAACCGGACGATATTGATGAGAATGTTTGGAACAAGGATATATGGGAAGATTTGAATATAGACTTTGTGTTAGGACTTCCCCGAACGTAAAGAGGCGTGGATTCAGTCTTTGTGGTAGTGGATCGTTTTTCTAAGATGGCTCACTTCATTTCGTTCCGCAAGACTTCGCATGCACCACATGTTGCACGGTTATTCTTTCAAGAAGTGGTTCGGCTATATGGTGTTCCTAGTTCTATTGTTTCGGATAGGGATACTAGGTTCTTGGCGACTTTTTGGACTACTTTATGGTGACGATTTGACACTTCATTGAAGTATTCTAGCACAGCACACCCTCAAACGGATGGACAAACCGAAGTGGTCAATCAGACTTTGGGAAATTTGATTCGATGCATATGTGGAGAGAAGCCAAAGATGTGGGATCAAACTATACATCAAGCTGAATTCGCCTACAACATGGTTGTTCATAGTTCTATAGGTATGTCTCCTTTTTCTATTGTTTATAGGAAGACACCTCGACATCTCCAAGATTTGTTGAAGTTGCCGACAAGTAGCAAGTTCAGCGAGGCAGCAAGTTCAATGGCTGAGAATGCTATCGGTATTCAAGAAGAAGTGCGTACAAAACTTAAGGAAGCTAATGCAAAGTTCAAGGCGCGAGCGGACAAGAAGAGGCGACTCAAAGTGTTCAATGAAGGAGATATGGTGATGGTTTACTTGCGGAAGGAACGGATGTCGGTTGGAACATACAACAAGCTTAAGCCGAAGCGTTATGGACCGTTCAAGATTCTCAAGAAGATCAATGATAATGCATATGTAGTGGATCTTCCAGAAGGAATGACTATGTCGACAACATTTAACGTGGCAGATATTTCTGACTATCATCCTTCAATCAAATTGTATTCAAGTGATGCGAACTCAGAGACGAGTTCTTCCGAAGAAGGAGGGACTGATACAGGAGATCAAGTCTTGGCCGAGACGAGAAGACAAGCAGCCGAGACGACATCAGCAGTAGCCGAGTCGACATCAGTTGAGACGAGAAGAAAACAGAAGGGTCGAGTCGAAATGACAACATGACGGGTCGACACAACCCAGCCGAGACGAGCAGACGAATCGAAGCGACAGGACGGGACGACAAGAGACAGGACGAGTCGACACATTCCAGTTGACACGAAAGGCGGGACGACTCATCATGCTTAGTCGACTCAGGTCCAGTCGACACGAAAGGCGGTGCTAGTCGGCACGCCTCGTGTCGACTCGGATTTCAGATTAGGAAAGAGTTCCTAATTGATTATTTCCTTTTGGGATTTGGTTATTTCCTTTTAGAATTAGAGTTTCTTTTTTATTAGAGTTAGGATAGATTTATTTGGCTATATATAATAGTTTCTTTTGTAATTCAAACAATTAACTTTCAATTATTCAATCAAGAGAACTGTTCTCCATTGTTTTCTTTCTCAAGTTTGAGAAACTTAGGACTTGTGGATTCAAGCTTGTTTTCTATCTGCTATTATCAGGGCTCGTCGGCATCGGAACGATATCCAATCGGGCTCCCGTTTCTACGTCTGCGTCAAACATTTTGTACATAAGAGGGCTATGATACATGAACCTTAGAAAAGGTGTCAGTTTATTCAGTTTATACGTCACTAACATGAAATGAACCTGTTGTTAGACATGTCCTAATTAGGTTAAGAATGAAAGCTGGAACATGTTGAGGATTAAGAATGAAATCGACCAGGTTCACAACTATAGGATAGGATTCTAGGGGAATCCAGTGTTCTACATCTCACCTTGACATTGGAATAGCTTCTGCAAAGATAATCCTGTCGCCTTTGATAAAAATAGGTTAAAAAAATCACTGCAAGCTCTGCTTATATCACCAACATAAACTATGTTATTGAATCAAAAAAGAGGGAACTCAGTGTAAATTTCACTAGCAAGAAGTGAGTAGATTATAAAGCATGTCCTGACAACAAACAAACTTACATCATGAGTAATTTACGGTGTCTTATAAGAGAGAGGCTTGGATCAATTTCCAAGCATGTCCACCGTGGCATCTCTTTCTCTAGTGATTTCGTATTTCAAATTAAAAGTCCACAAGCACGTTAATCATATCATACACCCTTTAAAAGTAAGTTCGAAAAAAGGTTTTTCATGGTCATTATTACCCTTGACCCTTTTACATGTTACATTGTTATCCTATATATTTTAATTAATATGTTTTGATTTAATCTTCCTAGCTCACATTGGTTTCTATTTCGCCAATTTCTAATTAATTAATAGAACAATTCGATGAATATATGGTTTCAGTTTATGTCCAAACACTTACATTTGCTATTAAAATCCAACTCCTCATATCAATCCTACTATTCTAAATTTGCATAATATTAAAAAAGTGTTAAATTAAAAAAGTACTATTAAAAAGAGAAATTTTAATAAGCATTGTTTTTATTTAAAAAGTATTAATTGGATAACATCAAACTGATTTCTAAATTTTAATAAGTATTGTTATTATTTAAAATAATAAGACAAAATCACTGGACTCCATTTGATGCCCCTAAATCCACGATATTTACAGTTGAGTTGTAAATGCATGAGATTAATTTACAGTTGAGTTGTAAAATAATAGCAGTTAAGTATCTTATAGTTTGAGGGTGTTTGGAGGGGCTTATTTTTAGAAGCTTTAAGGCTACATTAACTTTTGGTAGCTTTTGATTTTTATGATTAAAGTTACGGTTTTTCTATAGAGTGCCCATGAGCACTCTATAAGTAATGAGAGAGATAGAGAGAAATTAATAACAAGTAGGAATTAGTGCAAATCAAGGGGACCTACTTGTTATTAATTTCTCTCTATCTCTCTCATTTCTTATAAAATGCTCATGGGCACTCTATAGAAAAACCGTTAAAGTTATAACAATTTTTTTGGATAGAATCGTAATTTGCAACTCGGGCTAGTTTCTCAAGTGTATGAGAAAATGAAACCTACTCTTTAGCAATATTCTTGAACAAAATAAAATGGTGTTTTAAATTGACATTTGGTATATTAATTAGCAAGTCCGTTCACTTAAACTGACTGCTATTAGTTGCTTGTGGGATGTGAACAAACCTTGGTCTTCTTGAAACTCTGATCCACGTTCTCTAGCAGCAAATTGTTTCTGTATAGAGATAAGGATTAGATTTAGCAGTACTTTCGAATTTTTTTTTTAAAAGGCTCCATCAAGAGGACCATATATATAAGGAAAAATTGCTTATTACATAATTATTGAATTTTGGATTTGAGAAAAGGCCACACTATGTTGAATTGAATTGTTTGATTCACCCCCCACATGACATGATAATACTAATATAAAATTATAATTTATGGTTGCTCAAGTTAACTCATAAAAAACAATCTTGAATTATCCTCCCTAACTGAAGATCATTTTTGAACTTGAATTAAGATCAGAATTGTTTTTTTATCATTCTATTCTCATAATTTATCCTCTACCATCACAACCTCCTCCAACGCACCTCTTCCACCATATCAACAATTAAAATACCAAAAACAACTTTAAATTAACATCCATTACAAATTGTTCACAGATTAGAAAGAGTGAGAGCGAGAACCTTGAGAGCAGAGATTTCAGTTTGAGTTGTTACCTTCTCCTCTTCCCCTTTTTATAGCCCTCATCCTCTCCCGTGTATTCAACAAATCCCTCGCCCTCCCTCATCACTTCCGCAGCCTTTCTCATCTCAAATAGGAAACGTCGTACCTCAGCCCCTCTCACCAACTCCTTTTTGTTTTGGCCCAGTCATCTCCCCTCAACAACTCTGCGGTGAAGAGGGATGAGTTATCATCCCCTCAACAGTTCTTTTTGTTATTTTACTCTGAGGAGTCAATTTTGGACCAAAGTTTCCTAAAATAGTAAAAGAAGAGGGTAAAAATGGAAAAGAAAAAATGCCCCCCATACAGCTTTTATACAAGTATATGTGTATTGAATTTTCTTAAAACTTATAGATATCTACCAGCATATATTGTTTTTGAGAAAATAAAAGGAAAACTATATGTTATCAACAGAATCTAATAGATACAAAAGTTACTAAAATGCTTCTCATAGTCGCTTCAGAATCTCATACTACACATTACTCTTGATATAACTGGTATACGAAACCTATATGCTTACAAGTAAATTCATAATACATTACTGTCATGTTTTAAGCAGCACAAGGCTCAGACATATACTTCATCTTGATCTTCTGCAACTGTGGGACAACGTCTTTCATAGCAAGCCTTACTTTAGGCGACACTACCACGTTTTTGAGATATCACAACGGTTTCGGCGTAACGGTCTTAACCGTTGCACTTAGGTACCTATGGGAGCGGTTTTGCAGCAGTTCTAACGGTGACAACAGGTCTAATGTCGCGGTTTGTGAAAAAAACAATATGTTCGGCCCAATCATTGTTCCGGAGGTTTTGGGCTGACGCGTAACTATTGGACTTTTATTTGATGACAATGGAGTTGAGTCTTTCATAAATTAACTTTTCTGTTATAAACTGCTCTCTCGCATCTCGCCGCTCTCGAAATTCCCAAAATTGAAAACCCTCACTCTAAATTAACCATCGTCAAAAACCCTAGTTCTCACTTCGCCATCGCCCAAAACATTAGTTCTCAATCTCCATCGCAAATTCTCATCACCGTTAGCAATTCTACCTCATCATCGTCGGCGGCATGGTCGTCTTCATCAATTGTTAGCTCAATCTCGCCGGCGAGCAGCACCATCTCAAGTTCAGTAAGGTATTGGAAAGTGACTCGATCTCGGTGATTTTTTAGGTTCTTTCATCTCGTGCATGTCGTTGTAGTTGTTGATGTAGATTTAGGGTTTAAATCAAAGCTTTGAGGATCATTGCTCTGGAAATTCATTTCATTAATTGCTTCAGTTTCTGGTTATATCTAGGTTTTTACAGTAAATTGGAAACTATATGCTCAGATTCAGAACTCTAAAAGATCATCTTTTAGTGGTCAGTTCCTCAACTATGTGATGCTAAAATTGTATATGGCAATCATGATCACTTTATTTATATGATATGATTTTGTTTTGCTCCATGTGTCTTGGTAAAATTCTATAAGGTGATCACTTTATTTATACGTGTAAGGAACTCTTCAATTTTTTTGCACAACTTGGTGAATAGTTTTAGTAACTAGCCTAGCTATTTGAGGCTTCTGTATTTATCCAGAATTAGCGTAAACAGACACAAATTAGAAGGAAAAGGTCATGCTGATTTAGTGTAATCTTTTTCCTAATTTTGAATTTTGAGCTGGTTTGGACCTAATTTAGATGGTGTTAATGCAAGATAAAAACTTTCCCTAATTTTGTTTCATTATATAATCGTTACTATATTTTACTTCAAAAAGTGTCTTTCGGCGATACTGATGGATGCAGGTTAAATCCAAAAGTGACCTTACATAACCTTATAAAAGAGAAGCTTCTATGATCAATAATAGAAATATTTTCAAGTACATTGAGCATATTGGCATATGTTTTTAATTAAAAAGAAGAGCAAAAGTGATGTTATAGTTAGTAAAAAATTGACATAACTATAGCTGTATGTTTTTAAGGTTACATGCTGTACTTATTTAAGAAGCAACTAGTTGACGGTCACGTAAGATGGATAAGATTGTTGCTATCTTAATGCTCCTTTTAGAGTGGCTAGTTCAACTTTCGAGAGTGACAATTCTCCATAAGGAACTAATTTAGTCATTTGTATGTTGGCCTTAGCTTTAATACTTAGTTGGTCTTTCAATCTTCTTTTTACTGTGAAAAGGATATTATGATTATTTGGACTACGCTTATTCTGTGAATGTGGCATGAGTGAGGAGCACAGTTTGCATTATGCTGCCTGTAGAGGGAGTCTCAAGGGCTACCAGGAAATATTACTTGCATTATACTTCTTTTGATTTCAGAAACTAGCTAACTTTTTTGTAAATTTCCACCATAATTAGTAGTAATACATGTTTGAATCTTCTTGTTTATGTTAGAATAGTTTCTAAAATTTCCACCATAATTAGTAAATACATGTTTGAATCTTCTTGTTTATGTTAGAATAGTTTCTAAGAGTGTCTCACTTTAGGGATTCTTATTTTCAAGTGGTTTCCAATTGATGATTACTAAAATGTGAGGTCGCCATTGTCTCAAAACTTTTCTCGTGCCAAATTATTAATATCGCAAGGTATTTTATCTCAAAATATTTCTTCTAACATCACATTGACTAAATTTTAACCTTGAAGGATAGATCGGTTTTCTAATGCTAGTGTGCTGGGGAATTTGTTTGAAGAGGAGAGTAAGTAATCAGCTTAATTTACTTGTAATCACTTATTCTATTTGGAGAATAGTTATTGAAGTTTAATCTATGCATAAACGATTGATACACTAGAAAACTACCATGATGTTAAAACAGATAGACATGCATATGAATAAATATTCATTTAAAAAAAAGAAAAACTCAATTGTTTGTGTTTGATATTATCTCACTTGCACAGTTGCAGTTGGAAGCTTATTGCCAAATCAAATTGTTGCCATTTTAGTTTTAATCTATTCAAATATTTTTAGAAAGAAAGATGTAACTAACATCATACTATCTTTTGTGAATCTGAAGTAACATCCCTGATGTTAGTGAATTTTTTTGTTTTGATGATTTCAATCATAAGCTGATAAAAATTTTAGAATCATTATCAGGTTCGTATACTCATTTGTTTCTTCCGTTTAGTTTAAGAGAACGTTTAAGTGTATTCTAGTGTGACAACTGTATCACATTTCTTTTGTGTAACAGGCCAAGGAAGTTCACTATCTGAAAATATGCTATATAATTGTTCCCGATAAAATTATAAGTCCTAAATTTTATATTTCATAATCATATATTTTTCTCAATTTTGTTTACTTTTATAAACATGTGAATCTTTGTAATATCATTACCAATTTAGTTCTAGATTAGTTTTCACTTTCCTTGTATTGTTCCATTTTTTTTCTAATTCAAGATTAAGAATTAATCTTCCACCAAACCTTAAATGGTTGTAAGTTATTTATAATACAATATGTTCATGTTTGAAATGAACATTGGTCTACGACATGCAAACTATGACTTTGGTAGTTGATCTTTGAGTGCCATTGCTTCTCTATGAGTAATCTTATATTTAAATTTTGTAAGTGATTTTTTTGAAAGATTTAATCTCCTTCATATTGTGCAGGGACATGAGCAGCAATGGCCTTGCAAATGGAGGCCAAATTCCTTATAATCTTCCTCCGAACCTTAATCCATTGTAAGCTATGAATCAAAAAAAAAAAATTATGGTCTTGGTTGTTTGTTTCTAAATTAAGTGTTATGTGACTGCATTTGTTGAAATCTAGCCAGTAATGATTTCTTGCACTGTCATGTTTGACATAGGTGATAAAACTAACCTTGGTAACCCTTATTTGTTTGCCAGTAATGATTTCTTGGAACTGTACCAGTTTATTAACTGGAACTATTTTTTTCCCCTTGTCCCCTTGTCGTAACTTGAAGAATCTTTGTTGTCGCTAAAGGCTTGGTGAATATCATATAATAGACATGAATAATCAATAGCATTAGTGCATATGCATGTGTGACATAGGTGTCAAAGGTCTGGGGCTATCAGCCATAGGAAACCATGTGATGCTCTCATGGCAATGATATTGTCATAATCAACATGAAAATACCGTTGATGTGTCCAATAAATGTTCTAAGATCCAAATGCTCATGGACACACCAGGAACCTAGAATTTGAAAGACGAGATTAACACTAGAAAGCATGATTTCTTGCATCGTATGACTTTTCTTGTGATTTGGCTTTTAAAATGTGTGTCTAATGACTAAATCATGTAAGTAGCCTACAGAATTGTCTACTAACAAATGTTATGACTTCCAACAAACCTAGTTAACGATGTTATGACTTCCAACCTTTCTAGTTTGTTGCTAACATGATATTTGATACGTTTCTTTATTTTTTGCAGGGGATATAAAGACTTAAATAGGAGAATGCGGCCAAGATGGCTATGATATATGAATCTTTTGGAACAGATTTGTACTTGTGAATTGATCATATTTTGATGGTTGTGAATTGATCATATTTTGATGGGTTGAAGTTATCTTGTAACTACTTATTTTTGAATGATGGGCTTAAAACATATGAATGCTTCATTATTTTTCATTTTGATGATATCTTATTGTAGTGTGTTCTTATTCCATTTTTATTTTGGTTTACGTAACTGTGTTTTCTTATTGGTCAAATTTCTTGAAAAATGCTGATATAGCCATATAAAACTGTTGTTGTAGCCTTATAAAACTGTTGTCATAGCAAAGCAAAACGTCACATTAGCTACAAAAAAACTGTTGCCTTTGGTCCTTGATTTTGGAAAAATCGCTGCCCTTGTGTACAAAACCGCGACATTAGGTATCAAGAAACTATCGTTGAAACCTGTTGCATTTGCAATAACTGTTGCCTTTGTGTATGTAACCGTTACATTAGGCATTAGTAAACCGCTACAGAAAACGTTGCATTTTGTGAAAAACGTTGCGTTAGCCTTGTCTTAGAAACTGTTGCGTTAGGTTTTGCAACTCTGCCTTATGGCTAGGGCAACGACAGCAATGAAGACAGTTTGCTAACCGTTGTGCTTGTGCAACTGCAACGGTTTAGATGCTAACGCGACAGTTTTAAACCGTTGCGTTAGAGCAAATATGTGGTAGTGCGAGTCACTTGAACAGATAATCCCCAACTCCATGATGGAAGATAGACAGGCTTGTGTTGAAATTAAGTAGTTCTTTGTCCTTTCATTTCCATTTTCATCTTTCAGGAGATTACAGTCCACAATATCCAACAGGCCGGTAGGATTCGATAGTTAAGACAAGGGGTTAAAGTCTTTTGTGTTTAGCAACTGAAGAAGGGTTAAGGAGATTAATCTAATTATTTTAAAAAAAATACCACTTTCGCTCTTACCAGAATTTTTTAAATAATTGCCTCATTAAAATTAAAGGAGCTTGAATTTATGTAAAAATGATTATAAAAGTATTACAATTTGGTATTATTTAATAAATGATTGTTCAGAAGGTAAATAAAAATAAATTATCATTTTCGCGTCATTTCAAAAGCTAAAGAGAGATAATGATCTAACAAAATATTATATGGCTTCTTATCTATAAATAAACCTAGCAAAAAAGATTTGATTATTCAAGGAAAAAAACAATCTACTCAATAGCATTATATAAAATTATAATTTTTTCTCATATAAAGATAATAAAAGATATAATTCAACCTTCTTATACTTTAATATTCGACAACTACAGATATTAATTATTCCAAAGCTGTAAAGTAATCCTGTTGCGAAGCTGCTAACCCCTTAAACTTTCATCTGCACCAACCATATATTGGGGGTCTTCTTCTTCCTCCTCATCTTCATCCTCATTCATCTCTAATCCATTGAGCATATTAAAGTATTTATCATTTATCTGATGCCTTGCAATAAAATTATGAAGAACACAACAAGCTACAACGATTTTGACATGAGTTTTATAAGGAAATAGAGCAGGAACTGTTAAAATTTTGAATCTTTGCTTTAAAATTTCCCATGCTTTTTCCACTGCATTACGTAGTTGTGCATGTCTATGATTAAATTTGTCTTTAGTATCTCGATAGACTCTAGTTGTCCCATTTGTAAAATCTCCAAGATGATAGCGTGATCCACGATATGGGGCGATAAATTTTGAAGTATTAGCATATCCCGAGTCAACTAAGTAAAAGCGACCTACATATTTAAAATTATCTGACTTTAGTGAAGAGATTACAGGATTTCGGCAGAAAAACAGTTTGATCACCCACCGGTCGACCGTAATGGTAGGCGCGGTCGATAGGAAACGTGCACGAGACCTGGGGAGGTCTTTGAACTTTTGGCGGTCGACCGTGAGGTCATATGCAGTCGACCGGCCAAACCCTGTAATGAATATTGGTTTCTACGGTCGACCGGGTGTCGGGCTGGGCCTGGTTTTTGGATTCCTATTCGCTTTGGGTTTGTGTTTTTATATATATTGAAACACGATTTTCTAGGGTTTCTTAACAGAGATTTTAGATTGTACTGAGCATATTGAAAGGGAGAACTTGTGAGCAAGTTGAGAGATTTGGTTTAGGGTTTGTGTGAGTGATTTTGTGAGATTGTAACCCTTTGTACTCCCCTTGATTTAGTGGAATCTCCCCATCCTCTCTCCGTGGACGTAGACAAATTGTCGAACCACGTATATCTTTGTGTTTGGTTTGATTTGTCGTATTTGGATTGAATTGTGCTCATGTTTGGTTTGGTTCTCTTCTCCTGTGGCTTACAAACTCGTTCAGTGTACGAGCTCGCTTCCGCATAGGCGCGCAACAATTGGTATCAGAGCTCAGATTTTAGATCTAGGGTTTTGGCATTAGGTGGAGGAAGATTCGTCATGGAAGCTTGGTTCTTGGAGTCCTAGGTTTCGATGGAGATAGCGTTTGGGGTTGCCGTTAAAGATTTCGCTTTCCTCGTGTGGTTAGGAGATCTATTTGGTATCTGTTCTAGGATTTAGTTAGGTAACTTCTAAATTCTATCAAGTTTGACTCTTTCTTTATAATTTGGAGTTTGTGATTATAGGTGAAGAAGTTGGTGAAAGCAGCAAGATGACGGGTACAGTTCAAGTTGGTTTTCAGAAGACTAAAATTAATGTGGTTAAATATGACGATAATATCAATTTTGGTTTGTAGATGAGAAATGTTCAGGATGCTTCTCAATGCTCAGAATTTGGAGGAGACCATCATGGTCTATGAGAGGCCACCTAAATATGAAGAGTCGCTATGAGAAAAGATGAATAGGAATGCTTGTGGGTTGATCAGGTCTAGTTTGGAACAGGAGCTGAAATATGATATGATTGGGGTGACGTCTGCAATGAAGATATGGGAAATTCTCAACAATAAGTACCTTATGAAGAGTGTTGAGAACCGTTTACACTTGCTGCGAAGATTATTCAGATTTCAGATGTCCAGGGGCACCTCACTAGCAGTTCATCTGAACAACTCCACTAAGTTATTGCCGGACTTGGTGAATGTTGATGAGAATATATCGGATGAGTACAATGCTATTATTTTGTTGGGCTTCTTACCGGATGAGGAGTATGATACCTTTGTGCTTACTTTGTTGAACGAGAGATCTTTTATCACTTATAGTGAAGTAACTAACACTTTGACGAACTATGATTTGAGGAGGAAGGATAAGGATACTTCTCGTGCTAGTACTTCAGGAGAGGTCTTGTCGACGAGGGATAGAAGTCCATATCTGAGAGGTGGCAATGTAGATAGGTCAAAGTCAAGAGGCCATCACCATCTAGAAAAGAACTAATGTGCATTTTGCAATGAGCATGGATATTGAAAGAGAGACTGTCCAATGGTCAAGGAGAAGGAGAATAGCAAGAAGAAGGGGCCTAAGGCCAATGAGGTGAATATTACGAAAGACGATGATTCCGATGATTCGAGCTTTTCTCTATTAATTACTCCGGAGGTGAACCACTTGGATGCATCAGATTGGATGCTTGATTCTGGTGCTACTTATCATGTGACTCCTAGGCAAGATTGGTTTTCATCATTTGAGAAACTCGATGGGGGTATTGTTGTCATGGAAAATGATCAATCTTGTGGTATTTGTGGGATAGGTACCGTGAGGATTCGGTTGTACGATGGAATAGTCTGTGAATTGAAAGAGGTGAGATTTGTTCCTCAGTTGAAGAAGAATCTTATCTCACTTGGAGCTTTAGAGACGAAGGGATTCAGGATGACCTTTGAGGATGCTGTAGCAAAGGTTACTAAGGGATCTTTGGTGGTGATGAAGGGAGTCCGCAGTCAGAACTTATATTATCTGAAGGGGAGCACCGAGATTGGCCAGGTAGCTTCAGCTATTTTAGAGGCGGACATGAGTAGACTTTGGCACTATAGATTAGAACACACAGGAGAGAAATCACTGCAGGCTTTGTGCAAACAGGGGTTATTGAAGGGAGCCAAGAGTGGAAAGGTTGAGTTCTGTGAGCACTGTGTTCTTGACAAAAAGACGAAGGTGAAGTTCAGGATAGCCATTCATAGGACGAGGGGCATCCTGGATTATGTGCACATAAATGTTTGGGGTCCTATCAAGACTGCATCACTTGGTGGTCGATATTGGTTTATCACGTTCGTTGATAACTATTCTAGGTGTTGTTGGGTGTACACCATGACGAAGAAGAGTGAAGTCCTAGATATATTTATGGAGTAGAAGAAGATGTTAGAACTGTAGACTGGGAGAAAGATCAAGACGTTGTGATCCGACAATGGTGGTGAGTATACATCAGACCCCTTTCTGCAGCTATATCAAGGCGAGGGTATAGAGAGACACTTCACAATTAGTCATACACCACAACAGAATGGGGTGGCAGAGAAGTTAAATCGGTCTTTGTTAGAGAAGATCTGATGTTTGTTGGCACATAGTGGTTTGGAGAAGATCTTTTGGGCTGATGCACTTTCATATGCGAGCCACCTCATTAACAGGTTGCCTTCATCTGCGATTGAGAGGAAGACCCCTATGAAGATATGGTCGTGAGAGCCAGTACACGACTATAATCAGCTCAAGGTATTTGGGTGCCCTGCATACTATCATGTGAAGACAGATAAATTAGACCATCGAGCTAGGAAGGTCATATTTGTTGGATTCAAACGTGGTGTCAAGGGATACAAGCTATGGGATCCAGTTGATAGGAAGATTGTGCTGAGTAGAGACGTCATGTTCGATGAGTCTTCTATCTTGAAGCTTCCAAGCTCTCATCAGGTGGAGAACGACCCGACAGAGGAGATATCGCAGGTGGTGGAGATCGATACAACTCTATATTATCTAGATGGTATAGTATCCATTAGAGTGCCGACTGAGGTGACGCCAGGCGAGAACGGTGACGACGAGGTGGATACTAGTACAGTTGTGCAGGATCAGGGACCGACAGTTCAGGTTCAGGATTCTATTACGGTTTGGAGACAGATGAGAGACATACGAACGCCAGCACGGTATACCAACACAGTAGTTGCATATGCACTTCCGATGGAGAGTATCGATGAGTTGGTGGCTACTACATTCAAAGAGGTCGAGGAGAGTTCAGAGGCTGATTCGTGACAGGTAGCTATGCAGGAGGAGATTGAGTCTCTTCACAAGAACGATACATGGGAGCTTGTTGAGCTTCCAAAGGGGCGGAAGGCGATTAGTTGCAAGTGGGTGTACACGAAGAATGAGGGTATTGAGGGTACTCCAGTGAGGTTTAAGGCTAGGTTGGTTGTGAAGGGCTATGCACAGGAGGAAGATATTGATTATAATGAGGTTTTCTCTCCGGTGGTGAAACATTCTTCGATTCGGATTTTATGAGGTTTTCTCTCCGGTGGTGAAACATTCTTCGATTCGGATTTTGCTAGCTTTGGTGGCACAATATGGTTTGGAGTTAGATCAGTTGGATGTGAAGACAACATTTCTTCATGGTGATCTTGATGAAGAAATATATATGACTCAGTCATTAGGATTCCGAGCTGCAGGGAAGGATAAGTTGGTTTGCAGGTTGAAGAAATCGTTATACGGTTTGAAGTAGTCTCCTCGACAGTGGTATAGGCGATTCGATGGTTTTATGATTGGTCATTCGTACACTCGGAGCCAGTTTGATCCTTACGTGTATTTTCGCAAGTTGAAAGGAGGTGCTTACATCTATTTATTACTTTATGTTGATGATATGTTGGTTGCCTCTATTTCCAGGTCTTCTATAGATGAGTTAAAGACACATCTTTCAAAGAAGTTTGAGATGAAGGATTTAGGTGAGGCTAAGCGCATTTTGGGGATGGAGATCGACTGATGGGATATAAATATATACCAAAAGTTGCAAGTGCACAACTAATCAAGTTAGAGTATAAAAAGTTATCAATCCCACGAGGAAGGTGTTTGTAGGAGAAAATTAGAATCAGTTATTATGTTGTGTGCGTGACAATTAGGAGTGATGAAAATTGTGATTGTGGAGAGATATGAGGAGTGTTGTGAACATGTGCAAAAGTCAATAAATAAGATTTTAGATGATAGAAATGAAGAGTGAATGTGATAAAAGAATAAATGAAATCATAAGGAAAGAAAAATAAAGGAAATAAATATCAAGAAACAAATAAGAGAAAATCAAGAACTAAGGAAAAACCAAGAAAGAAAAGATGGAGGATTCAATTAAATATCTAAGAAATCTAGAATTGAATCCACTAGCTAATCTCAATTATAAAATATGAACTATTCTCTTTTTATCATATTTTACTTTAGATTTATTAAGCATAGACTATCAAACCATTTAAGGAAAGTATAACCTATCAAATTATCATCTAAGCAAAATTAAAATTCATGACAAGAACAACAACAAGATAGTAAAATTAAAATTCATGACAAGAACAACAACAAGATAGTAATTCTAGAATTCATAAGCATAACCTATCAAATCACTGAAGATACGTATAGATTATCAAATTCTTCTTCTACCAATTAGTTCTGTATTTGATTATCCTATACATGATCATTTTAAGTGCAAGAGAATAATTCACATAATATAAAGGAAATTAGACTAGTTTCATGCAATTTCTAGAGTTCCAATAAGAATTAATTCCACATCTAAGAAAATGGCAATTCCTTAGAGGGTTCTAGCCTCAAGGCGAATCAAAGAAAATAAAAACCAATAAAAAGAAAAACTAATCCCAAGAGGGTTCTAGCCTCAAGGCGAATAGTGTAAGAAAATAAAATCTAAACTATAAAATAAATTATAAAAACTAAGCTACAAAATAAATTGTAAAAACTAAGCTACAAAATAAATTGCAATAATTAAATGTGAGAAAATAAAGACATGAAAGTAAATCTATACTACAAAACATTAATGTAAATCTAAACTACTAAGCAATAAGAAAAGAAAAAAGAGAAAATAAAATAAAAAAACAAACCTCCAAATTGATCTTCATCTTCATCTTCATCATCCAACAAAGAGAAGAAAATATGAAGTGGTGAAAAAAATTATTTTATTAATTGTAACAAAAAGTTACAAATTTGGAAGGTCTTCTCAATTAAGAGCAACCCTCCTCTCCAAATGGAGATACAAAATTTTTCACACCCCTAACCCCTCACTCTCTAACCCTATTTATAGTAAACATCAATGAATGTGAGCCCTTGGATCGAATTCTTATCCAAAACCCTTGATTTTCAGCCTTTAGATTGTAACAGACTGTTTGACATCGATACAGGCATCGATGCCCCCTTCGATGCTAGCATCAATGCTTCTATCAAAATTCTAACTTCACGGTTGGTTTCGTCTCGTCGAGATAGGAGATTTTCATATATTATATGTTAAATTCCGCCTTCCGGATTAGGAGATATCGTTATTTTTTTACGGCCAACCATCTTGAATATAATTTCGCTTCATATTAGATTTTTGATTTTCTCCGTCTTCTACAGGCTACTCGGCTTGATTCTGGGCTTCAATAAAAGGTTACAAAATGAGGAAGTTGGAGTCTTTTGGGCTTTTATTTATTATTTCTTCATTAACCTGTAATTAAAGATAAAAACAATTATTAGTGGTATATTTATTCATGTAAAATAGATAATGAGGGTATAAAATTGTAATAAAAATATGATTATCATCGGCAGAGATAAAGAGAAGGGCAGAATTTGTTTGACATGGGTAGCTTATTTGAAGAAGGTTCTACAGCGATTTCATGTTAGCATGGATACGAAGCCAGTTAGTGTACCTTTAGGAGCCCATTTGAAGCTTTCAGCTGACCTTTCACTAAAGATAGTTAAAGATAGAGAGTTGATGTCAAAGACTCCATATGCGAGCGCGGTTGGGAGCTTGATGTATGCGATGATATGTACGAGGCTGGATTTGTCACAGGCGGTGAGCATGGTTTCGAGATACATACACGATCCATGAGTGGGTCATTGGGACGCTGTGAGATGGATTTTGAGGTACATTCAAGGTAAGCTCAATGTTGGTTTGGTTTTGAGCGGGACACTAGAGGTGAGCAGTTGTGCATTGGCTATGTTGATTCGGATTATGCCGGGGATTTGGATAAGCGTCGGTCTACTACGGGGTATGTGTTCACTTTGACCCATGCGCCGGTGTATTGGAGATGCACCTTATAGTTTACGATGGCTTTGTCGACAACGGAGGCAGAGTATATGGCGATTACAGAGGCTATGAAGGAGGTTATTTGGCTTCGAGGACTTTTAGAGAAACTTGGTATATCGCAGCGGTCCGTCACTATTCATTATGATAACATGAGTACTATCTATTTGGTGAAGAATCAGGTTTTTCATGTGAGGACGAAGCACATTGACGTTCGTTATCACTTCGTTCGAGATGTTCTTAAAGATGGTGATGTGGAGATTGTGAAGGTCCACACGAAGGATAATCCGGCGGATATGCTCACTAAGGTGGTTCCGAGCAACAAGTTTGATCATTGTCGAAGCTTGTTACATATTCGTGATTGCTGAGGCCGTTGACGACCATTTGGATGAACTACGGGCGGTATGATCCCTTAGGAGAAGGGGTACGTAGGTAACCATATTGGTGCAGCCGATTTTGAAGAGACGACGCATTGGTGCTCTTTGTTTGGTGTCGGCTCGGGTTTGGGAAAACTTCACCGAGGTGAAGAATTGAAGAGATTACAGGATTTCGGCAGAAAAACAGTTTGATCAATGGCAGGCGCGGTCGACCGCAATGGCAGGCGCGGTCGACCGGAAACGTGCACGAGACATGGGGAGGTCTCTGGACTTTTAGCGGTCGACCACGAGGTCATGTGCAGTCGACCGACCAAACCTTGTAATGAATATTAGTTTCTGTCGTTGTGGTACGATCGACCGTGATGGTTTCTGCGGTCGACCAGGAGTCAGGCTGGGCCTGGTTTTTGGATTCCTGTTCGCTTTGGGTTTGTGTTTTGATATATATTAAAACACGATTTTCTAGGGTTTCTTAACAGAGATTTTAGACTGTACTGAGCATATTGAGAGGGAGAACTTGTGAGCAAGTCGAGAGATTTGGTTTAGGGTTTGTGTGAGTGATTTTGTGAGATTATAAACCTTTGTACTCTCCTTGATTTAGTGGAATCTCCCCATCCTCTCTCCGTTGACGTAGGCAAATTGTCAAACCACGTATATCTCTGTCTTTGGTTTGATTTATCGTATTTAGATTGAATTGTGCTCGTGTTTGGTTTGGTTCTCTTCTCTCGTGGCTTACAAACTTGTTCGGTGTGCGAGCACGCTTCTGCATAGGCGCATAACATTTAGTACTAATTGATTCCAAATAAACCAAAAGGAAAAATATTAAATTTTACCTTCAGGAATATTAAATTTACCATCTTCCAGTGTTGCACGAAGTACTGACATATCAGATGCTGATCCCTCCCATCTAGCATCAACATAAAGAAAAGTATGATCAAAGGAGCATGCTGCCATTACATTTTGAGATATGAAATTCTTTCGATTACGATACTTGTTGTGTTTCTTTTTCTTCACAATTACAGGAATATGAGATCCATCAATTGCTCCCAATGCTTTATGCAAATATAAAATAAATATAAAGTTCAAATGTACAGATACATACACACTTACACATTTAAAAAGATTTCATAAAAAATATATGCTGAGAGCTCTACCTTGAAGTATGGGAAGAAATTAGGATTATCTCGAATCTTAGGATGAACGTCTACGTCAGCCGTGGGAAGTTGGATATAATCTTGTTTCAAAGATAATATAGCATTAAGAACATTATTATAATGCCTGCTAATAGTCTCTCATGAATGTGGAAATATCTCAGCTAATACTCGATTTGAAATGGCGTGCAAAATTTCGTATAAAAATATACATAGTTGTTCATTGCAGCTTAAATATCTAGTTGGCTTTAAAGCATTCTTCTCAATGAGAACATTTTTTAGCAAAAGAATTGCCTTAGAACTCATTCGGAAGCAAGAATATGAACGATCAGGATGTCCAGCCAACATATCTTCTACAAGCATATGACCAGAGAATGGCCTAGTTCGACATGGACGAGGAACCTGCTTCATCACATTTGATAGATGAATGAAACTTATAATCATCTCGTTCCACATGTACTCATCCTCATCTTCATCATTCAAAAGCAACGCCTCTATAAGATCATCTTCGTCATCAAGTGCTTCAATATCATCAACACTAAGATCACTTGCAATATCTTCAAATGAATTCATCTTCAACCAAATTAAAAACAAAAAGTTAGACAATTTCATGTAAAGAATGGCAGGAGAAGTGATAAAAGTATGAATTTCATTTACCAAAACTGAGAAAGTGCAGTACAGTCTCATATCAATCACATCTGAAACAAACAGAATAGAGTACCTTCTTACTTGTGTATATATATATCATATTTTTTAATACCACCTTTATAGCTAAAGATCCCAAATAAAGCTAAACCAAAACTAGATGGCTTCTAGATTCTTTACCATCTGGCATAAAGGACAAATGCTATCAATAGCAATACACAATTTCTTCAATCCATATCAAGTACTAGGAAGTTTGTAATGCACATATCTTTAGTATGTAAGAAATAGTCTGGCAAATATAACCAAGACCACAACCTAACTAACATCAGCCAAACACAAGCATAAGAAAGGTCAGGTCACATCCACACCTCTCTTAATGGTCATGCAATTTCAGCATTTCAGCATGTAAGAAATAGTTGCAATTTTAGCATTTCAGCATGTAAGAAATTTCAGCATTTAAGCATGTAATTAGCAGCATCCAAGAATATGTCGATCGATCTGCTTGTTGGTATGGGCAAGTGTGGCCCAAATGGAAGCTGAAACATCTAATCTACAGAACAAGAACTTTATCGTCATAAAGATAAAGCTCAAGTGACCATTTCGTGTCAATCTTGATAATTAACTACTGTTCCTCAACTCATACATCACCCCATCTAACGTTATTTATACAAAACAATATGGCAAATATGTCTGGCAATTTCAGTAAGTAATTTGCAGCATGTAAGAAACTTTTAGTATGTAATTTGCAGCATGTCAGAAACTATTAGCATGTAAGAAACTTTTAGTATGTAAGAAACAGTCTGGCAATTTCAGCATTTCATCATGTAAGAAACTTTTAGTACAATAAAATAACAGCAACAACACAGAAACATTTTGGAAAATATTGCAGCAGAGAGGCACTAGTAAAAATACGAGTATCCCAGACGGAATATCCCAGACGGAAAATTTTCCGTCTGGGATAAACTATACTAGACGGAAAAAATCCGTCTAGAAATTTCCGTCTACAATATAATATTCTAGACGGAAATTTCCGTCTAGAATAGTATTGCAGACGAAAATAATATTTTTAATTTTTTTTTGAAATTTTTTGAATATCCTAGACGGAAATTTCCGTCTAGAATGTATCCTAGACGGAAATTTCCGTCTAGGATATTTGGTACCCTTTAAAACCAAAAATCCCCAGATCTAATTCCATTTCATCCCCTAAATCCCTAAATCCCCAGATCTAATTCGCCTCCTCGCCGTCGCTATCAGAATCGTCGTCGTTGTCGGAAAACTTCCTGTCCTCACCGTCGCTTCCCTCCCGACGTCGTCGTTGACCGAAGCGCAGGAACCGGCCCCCCTATCCCGCCGTCGTCGTGGAGATTTCGTCGTCGCCTCCTCTCTCGTCTGCGAGCATCGTCGTCGCCTCCTTCCTCCGGATCTAAAGGTCGTGGGTTCGAATCCTTCTCCTTAATGCAGGGGAAAAAGAGAAGAAAAACCTGCGTACCCCAAACAGACATACAGAAACACATAAGAAACAGAGACACACATGCACGCACACCAACATCCAGTAGCTAATAGTATCTTTGAAACAAGAAAATCACAATTTAAACATAAGAAATCTTTGCAAATATTAGCCTCTTTGCAAAATATTATCTAACATAAAAACCATCCAACATAGGATATAATCTACATAAAAAATCATAATTTGATTGTCTGACAATAAGAAAGTCACTCATTGGAACATAAACTTCAACTAAAAGCAAGAAAACATACTACTAAACTTAATTTGATTAGTCTTGACTCTTGAGACTTGAACATAAAGCATCAATTCGGATGAAAGTTTTGTTTCTCCTTAAGTAAGCTGACAAATTATCTGACACATAAATTCCATAGAGAAACGTCCAAAACAATAAAAAGTATAACCAAAATTATGCACTCACGCATTGCATATATAAACTTCTAAAACCCTGAAGATGAAAATATAGAAACAATTGTACACAAGCATATAAATCATTCCATTTTTCACAAAGGTAAGGAGAAAGTAGCTTTGTGCCAAACATCAATTACCCCACAATGGAATTTTGTGTGAGAGTGAACATTTTGTGACTGATCTTGTTTCTTACTTGAGCTTCTTTTCTACAATCAGGTAATTGTCGTCACTCGGATGTTCATTTTGCAGAAAAATGCTGTGGTACTTTTTTACTTCTTTAAATACATTTAGTTGTATTTCATGAATGTTTATTCCATTCTGACATGCCTAAGAAACTATTTGACGAGACTAATACTTATGTTTATATTTCATCATCAGCCTCAGCACCAGAGAGGAGAAAGTATGAAAATCAAGAAATAGGAATTTATTTAGATAACATACCTCAGATCCTTTGCCTCCCGTCACCAATTGCTCCCAATCGGCTGAAAATTTCTCTCTTCTTGATTGTTCCCCCTAAAATATCCCTATTAATAGTTGTGAAAGATCTCTCATGTGAAAAAAGTAGAGGGAATTTTTAGAGGGAAATTTTGGAGGGAAAGAAGTAGAGGGATACAATTTGGGGGGAAATTTTACAGGGATCTCAACATCTGATCTTCCGATTTTCACTGCCGAATTCCGCTGCCGACCCTCACAAATCCATATTAAATCATTTTTTCCTAATTCCGCGCGTGAGAAGGCAAAACAAGCCTCGTTCCGCCTTCTAATGAGTATTAGTACACCCTTGGGTTAACAGGATAAATGGGTTAAAAAGCTCACGTGCGGGTTTATTAACCCTTGGGTTTTTTTTTTATTAACCCTTGGGCTTTTTTTTTTGGCAGGCTAATGAAGGGTTAACCCCCCTTAACCCCTCATTTAACCCTTTGCCAAATGTAGCCCTGCACTCGGGCGTGAGTCACAAAGCTTATGCTCAGACGAAAATGGTTGCCCAAAATATGAATATAAATATGTAGCCAAAATTTCTTGGAGAAATGAGAGTAGAGAAAGAAGAGAGCTTAGAAGTTCTTCTCTTCGTTGGTGTGATTCTGAATGAGCTCCAAGCCTGTTTATATAGGTGAGGAGAAGTATAACCCTCGCTGAATCCAAGGGACCGTTACGCACATGTCTTGCTTCCGTTACCCGCATGCAGCCGTTACAGAACGTGTAAAACGTACAAAAATAAAAGCTTGAGAAGCAAAAAAGTGTGCGTGTACGGTGCGGCGTAGCGTGGCGCGGCGTGTGTGTGCGCGCACGCGTGTGTGGTAGATATGCAAAGCCCACAAAACCCAAAACACTATTCAAAGCCCAATAAGAAGAGAACCATTATATACCCTTTACTATTCATCTTATTTTCCAATGTAGGACTATTCACAAAGGCAAAATTACCTTTTCATGAACAAAACTTCCAACACTCCCCCCCAAAAGGCAATATTGACTAAAAATTCAAAATAATAAATTAATAAATCACAAAATAAATGTAGGTTGGGCAACTTTTCGTATCGTGAATTCGGGAGAGGTAGCTTTCGGCTTTGAACCTTTCCTTAGTTAGTTCATCGCCACCTGAGGGACATAATGGACTAGGCCTTGAATTAGGCCCCTTAGATCAGATATTAATAAAAACACACACAATACGTTTTCATCTATTGAGCTAAGCGGGTTGAGCGTTAAAGACCATGCTCACAAAAAACCGACTCATGAGAGTTTCTAAGGGTCAGCCCTGCCCCCCCCCAACCGCGGCCATCACGGTTCCTCTCACGTAGGTAAGTCCTCAAAGGATACTACAGCTGTTTATTTAATACCCCCCACAATACACGCGTTGGACTTATTAAGAGTAAAACTCAGCCTAGCCAGCTGTATCATAAGAGCATCGTCATCATAGAGAAGGGGTAGTAGCAAATGCTACATAATGATATATAAATATATCTAGGTCGATGCTCCACACGAGAGTCACTTGTCCAGCTTGTTTCTACCACATTGAACCGACATTGGGACTACGTCTCCAAATAAGGGTTGGGTTGTCGCTGTCAGTGACCTCATTTATAGGCTTAACCTCATCTCCCTCGATGAATCCAGAACCACACTCCTAGATAATCCCTTAGTCAAAGGGTCAGCAAGATTTTTCTTAGACTTTACAAATTCCAAGATCACAACTTTGCCTAACAGGCGTTGTACAGACTTGTATCTTATTTGAATATGTCTGTTATGTTTTTTATTTATATGTACTTGCTTTAGAAACTCTATGGTAGATCTAGAATCAGAGTGAATGGAAATAGGAGGAGAGGGTTTAGGGACCAAAGAAAGTTCAGAGAGAAGATCTTTTAACCATTCGGCTTCTGTGCAAGTAGTATCAAGAGCAATCAGCTCAGATTCCATGGTGCTCCTGGCAATTACTGTTTGCTTACATGATTTCCAAGATACAGCAGCACCACCAAAAAGAAATACATATCCAGATGTAGACTTTATACTATTCGAATCCGTGACCCAGTTGGCGTCACTATACCCTTCTATAGCATTAGGGTAACCAGTATAAGTCAAGCAATAGTCAATTGTGCATTTCAGATATTTGAATACTCTTTCTAAGACAGTCTAATAATCTTTGCTAGGATTGCTAGTATACCAACTCAGTCTCCCTACAGCATAAGCTATATCGGGTCTGGTTCGGTTGGATATGTAAAGAAGAGATCCAATCAGCTGAGAATACCTCAGCTGGGAGACAGAATCACCTTCATTCTTCTTCAATGATATAGAAGAATCATAAGGTGTGGAAATAGGTTTAGAGTTATGAAAGTTGAATTTGATTGGTATTTTATCAATGCTATGGAAAAGACTCAAAGATATTCCTCTAGTGTCTCTAGAGATTTTCATTCCAAGTATCATGTCTGCAAAACCTAAGTCTTTCATATCAAAGTTTTTGGAAAGATAATCCTTAACCTTTGAAATTAATTCAAGTGTTGTTCCAAAGATAAGGATATCATCAACATAGAGACAGAGAATGACATAGTCATTGTTTATCACTTTAGAATAGACACATTTATCGTGTTCATTCACAGTGAAGCCATATTGTGCAATGACGTTGTCAAATTTCTGGTGCCATTGTTTAGGAGCTTGTTTAAGACCATACAAAGATTTAACAAGCTTACAGACTTTGTTTTCCTGACTCTTGGCAATGAGGCCTTCAGGTTGGTGCATATAGATCTCTTCATCTAAATCACCATTCAGGAAAGTAGGCTTGACATCCATCTGATGTATGATTAGCTTATGGATAGCAGCAAAGGCTAATAATACTCGGATAGTTAAGATTCGGGCTATAGGAGAATAGGTATCAAAATAATCAATGCCCTTTTGTTGAGTATAGCCTTTAGCTACTAATCTAGCTTTAAATTTATCAATGGAACCATCAGCTCTGAGTTTCTTCTTGAATATCCACTTACAACCAATAGGTTTACAACCTGGAGGTAAGTCAGTGAGTATCCAAGTATGGTTTTCCATGATAGATTTAATTTCATTACCAATGGCTTCTTTCCAGAAAGGAGATTCAGATGAATCCATTGCTTCTTGGAATGAGCTTGGATCACCTTCAACAAGAAAGGTTAGGAAGTCTTCTCCAAAATCCTTTTCGATTCTACCTCTTTTGCTTCTTCGAGGTTCAATATCAAAAGGTTGAGAAGAACTGGAAGATGGTAGATCAGAAGGAAGAGATGATCTGGGATTTTCTGAGATTTTAGATTTGAAAGGAAAGATGTTTTCAAAGTAGACTGCATCTCTTGCTTCAATGATGGTATTGTTGGATATGTCACTGATTTTAGATTTGATGACTAAAAATCTGTTAACATTGCTATCTAGTACATATCCAATAAAAGCAGCATCTACAGTCTTAGAACCAATTTTTCTCTTCTTAGGTGCGGGAATAGCTACTTTAGCCAAGCAACCCCAAACCCGGAGAAAATTCAGATTAGGAGATCTCCCCTTCCAATATTCATAAGGAGTTGTATCAGAATTTTTCTGGGGAATCCTATTGAGAATGAAGCAAGTAGAAAGAAGAGCTTCACCCCAGAGATTTTTAGGTGCTCCTGAACTGAGTAACATACAGTTCACCATGTCCATTAGGGTTTTATTCTTTCGTTCAGCTACCCCGTTAGACTGTGGTGTATAGGGAGCAGTAACCTCATGAATAATACCGTGTTCTTGGCAATATTCAGTCATTGTTTGGGTTTCCCCCCCCCCCCCCCGATCAGATCTTAGAATCTTGATCTTCCTGTCAAGTTGGTTCTCAGATTTAGCTTTGAACACCTTAAACCTATCTAAGACTTCATCTTTAGTTTTGAGAAGATAGGTGTAACAATATCTGGAGTGATCGTCTATAAAAATCACAAAATACCTCCTACCCCCTCGGGTGAGAACTCGGTTTGAGTCACACACATCACTGTGAATTAATTCGAGGGGTTCGGAGTTTCTAGTTATAGACTTGAAGGGTTTTTTAGTGTGTTTCCCTTGAACACAGATTTCACATTTAGATGAGGGATCATGAGAAGATTTAGGAATGAGGTTTAATTTACTCATTCTCTGCAAGGTTTGGAAATTGACATGTCCAAGTTGTCCATGCCAAACATCACAAGGCTCAACAATTTGAATAACAGAAGACTCAGAAATTTCATTAGAACTGGAATTGATTACATTGAGTTTGAAAAGGCCATTACAGATAAAACCTTTCCCTATGAAAACATTACTCTTTGTAATCACAAATTTATTGGATTCTTTTACAATCCTATAACCAGCTCTAAGAAGAAGAGATTCACTAATCAGATTGCGACGGAGAGAAGGAACATGATAAACGCCTTGCAGATGAAGAACTTTCCCAGAAGTCATGGTGAGCTCTATACGTCCACTTCCTATTATTGATTTAGTGGAGTCATCTGCTAAGCTTATGCTTCCTCCACGTGATTCCTGATAATTTGAAAACCAAGAGCGGTCATTACAGACGTGGATATTTGCTCCGGAATCCAAATACCAATCAGTGGAAGAAGTTAGAGAATTTACAAGATGAGATGAAGAGGCTAACCTGAAGGAGGTTGGATTCATTTCAATCATATTAACTTTGTTGGATCCATTTCCTTTAGGGGCAGGTTTGGCCGGTTCCTTCTTCCGAAAGAAACAGTTGTGAGCCATGTGGTTGGTTCTACCACAGACAAAGCAGAACTTCTCATCAGACTTATGGCTGGAAGAATTGGGATTTGGTTTGAAGGAGGATTTGTTGAAAGATTTGTTGAAAGATTGTTGATTTTTCTTGAATTTCTTCCCTTTGGGTTTGAAATTCTTAGATTTAGGCTTATCCTCTACCAAGTTTACTTTAGCTTTTGTTTCATTCTTGGTATTGGAATTTTGCCTATGCTGGTCTTCAATACGAATAGCCTTGAGGGCTTCAGTTAAGGTTAGATCTCATTGCTTGTGTCGGAGATCTCCAGCAAATCTAGACCAGGAGGGAGGAAGTTTATCAATCAAACAGGAAACTTTATAATCGTCAGTAAAAATATTTCCTTTTGATAGGAGATGACGAAGGAAATCTAGGAATTCATGAATTTGTTCATTAATGGGCTTGTCATCAACCATCATGAACTTATTGAAGGAGGAGGAGGTGAAACGCAGAATTCCGGCATCATCATAGCCATATTCTGCTTCAAGAGCATTCCATAGTTCTTTTGCACTTTTGAACTCATAATATATGTCATAAAGGTTGTCTGCAAGTGCACTAAGAATCCTATGACAACAATGATAGTTGATTTCTTCTGGTTTCATAGAGCTAGAAAAGGAGCTAGCACCAGAACCAGAAATGGAAGGAGCAGGATGAGCAGGATCAGGAGTCAAAGGTTGAGAACTACTAGTAGATGACTCAGAAGTGTCAATAGCAGATAAAAGACCTAAGGTAGTGAGCCAGTATTTCATCTGATTAGCCCACCGTTTATAGTTAACACCGGTGAACTTCTCAGGTTTGACACTTTTTGAATGATCAGGAATTGCCATAAGTCTAATTTGAGTTTACTAGTCTAGGTAGATGTAATCTGATCGAATAAAGGATTTTGTCAATACTACTAGACCAAAAACTTAATTAAACCTGCTCTTAACCAAAAACTCTAAAAGTGAAAAGACTAAAGTTTTACTCGGGTAGTTTGGCCAGGTAAGGATAGTACTAGAGGTTGATTAAAGATCTATTAAGTACATCGTTTCTTGTAGAGCGCTTTACACAACCCTTAAACATTGCCTTAGACACCAACTAATCCAAGAAAACTTGAACCGGTTCACTTAAAGATTTTTTGTTTTTGACAGATACTGATTTAGATGCAACAAATTAAAACAATTAACTAATACAACAAGTAATGAAGATTCGGGTGAACAGTAATCCCGATGAACAGTAATTTTTTTTAAAAAAATTTTTTATTTAAATTAACAGCAAGAAATTTTACTTAATCTTCTAGACTTCTGTCAAAACAGGAATATAATAATATAAAATCCAAATTAAAGAGTTAGAAAATTCAGGCCTGATCGGGAGCAGTCATGATGTCACTGCCCTAGAAGATTAAGGACCCGCCTATCGCCCTGGCGTAATTTGTCCCCTCTTCCCTAACGGTAAAAACCCCCGGAATCGGCCGGCCTCTGCACTCGGGCGTGAGTCACAAAGCTTATGCTCAGACGAAAACGGTTGCCCAAAATATGAATATAAATATGTAGCCAAAATTTCTTGGAGAAATGAGAGTAGAGAAAGAAGAGAGCTTAGAAGTTCTTCTCTTCGTTGGTGTGATTCTGAATGAGCTCCAAGCCTGCTTATATAAGTGAGGAGAAGTGTAACCCCCACTGAATCCAAGGGACCGTTACGCACATGTCTTGCTTCCGTTACCCGCATGCAGCCATTACAGAACGTGTAAAACGTGCAAAAATAAAAGCTTGAGAAGCAAAAATGTGTGCGGTGCGGG
>NC_033801.1:5105378-5180462 GCF_001876935.1 Asparagus officinalis | reverse complement strand
AATGAAGAGGGTATAAATGGAAAAGAAAAAAAAAGCCCCGATGCACCTTTTATACAAGTATGTACATTGACTTTTCTTGAAATTTACAGATGACTACCATCATATATTTTTTCTGAGAAAATAAAAGGAAACTATATGCTATCAACAAAATCTAGAAAACAAAAGTTACTAAAATGCTTCTCATAGTCGCTTCAGAATTCATAATACACATTACTCCTGATATAACTGGCAAGAAACCTGTATGCATACAAGTAAATTCATAATACATTACTGTCATGTTTCAAGCAGCACAAGACTCAGACATATACCTCATCTTGATCTTCTGCAACTGTGGGACGACGTCTTTCATAGCAAGCCTTTCTCTAGGCGAGTCACTTGAACAGATGATCCCCAACTGCATGATGGAAGATAGACAGGCCTGTGTTGAAATTAAGTAGCTCTTTGGCCTTTCATTTCCATTTTCATCTTTCAGGAGATTGCAGTCCACAATATCTAATAGGCCACTAGGATTTGCATCATTTACCCATCGTCGCAAGCTTGATTCCCCCGTAAACATAGGATCAGTAGGCTTCTTTCTCGTAAAGATTTCTAGCAACAATATTCCAAAGCTATAGACATCTCCCTTTGTGGAGACTCTTCCAGTTGATGCATACTCTACACCGCAAACACAAAGGTTTAATACAAATCATTTGCGATTGGATTAAATTTGAGGTGAAAGCTTGTCAATTTAATTACCTGGAGCAATATAGCCAATTGTTCCTGCCGTGCTTGCTGAGGTTACACTCCGGTTGTCACCACTCAGCAATTTTGCAATGCCAAAGTCGCTGACATGTGCAACCAGCTGAGGTTACACTCCGGTTGTCACCACTCAGCAATTTTGCAATGCCAAAGTCGCTGACATGTGCAACCATTTCTTCATCAAGAAGAATGTTGCCCACTCAGCAATTTTGCAATGCCAAAGTCGCTGACATGTGCAACCATTTCTTCATCAAGAAGAATGTTGCTCGGTTTTAGATCACGATGTAGAATAACCTCAGAATGGTGGTGATGAAGGTAGTCAATAGCTGAAGCTACATCGATTATGATGTCAATCCTTTGAAGTAAGCTCAAGCAGTAATTATGGGAGTGTAGCCATCTTTCTAGACTTCCATTGGGCATGAATTGGAGTACAAGTGCCTTGAGATCCATGTTGGAGCACGTGCTGATGATTCTACCAAGATTTCTGTGTCGAACCAGCCTCAAAGCACGACATTCAGCATCAAAACTCCTTGAAGCTCCTTCGATTTCCAAATTCAAGACCTTTATGGCAACAAGAAGGCCGTCATCTAAAAGCCCTCTGTACACAGAACCAGAAGTCCCCATTCCCAGCAAGTTTATCTCGCTGAAGTTGTCAGTGGCACGAACAAGCTCGTAGTATGAGATCAATCTATGGTGAGTAGAAGAGAGCATGCTAGGAGGGGCTAGATTCTTGGCTCTCCTTCTACAAAATCTTAATAAGATGCAAAAACCAAGGAGGAGGACTCCGGAAGAAGCAATAACAGGGAGGATATACCTTAGCAAATGCCTCCTTGAATTAGAATCTTTAGAATCAGATGGATTACAAGATGAAAATCCTAATCTGGGTGCTCCACATAATGCTGCATTTCCTTCCAAAGACACGGCACTTACATTTAAAAAGGCACCGTCATTTGGAACCTTTCCTTCCAACTTGTTGAAAGATAAGTTCAGGATGCTGAGATGTCGGATTTTGACTAAGGACTCGGGTATAACACCTGAGAGCTTATTGCAAGAAAGTTTCAAGGCTGAGATGTCGGATTTTGACTAAGGACTCGGGTATAACACCTGAGAGCTTATTGCAAGAAAGTTTCAAGACATCAAGATTAATGAGATTACCAAATCTCGGGTATAACACCTGAGAGCTTATTGCAAGAAAGTTTCAAGACATCAAGATTAATGAGATTACCAAATGATTCAGGAATGTGCCCGTCGAATGAGTTATTTGATAGATCTAAATAATTGATCTCGAGATACTTCGGAGGACTTGGAAGGTCACCCGACAGCTGATTTATTGATACATCAAATGCATATAAGCCCTGCATGTTCCACAATGTTAATGGCAGCGATCCAGTGAGAAGGTTTTGTGACAGATTCAATTCATGTAGATGAGTCAAACTCCAAATAGTTTCAGGAATTGTTGAGGATAACCTGTTAGCACCAAGTCTTAAGATCTCTAGTCCAGTGATGTTGCCCAGCGAGTCAGGTATCGATCCAGAAAGACAATTGCCATTGAGGTACAGTGCGACCAAGTTTCTCAATCGGCCGAGCTCATGTGGGATCGAACCGTATATCCTGTTACTATCCAAACTTAGGGACTGCAAGCCTTGTAGGGTTTTGATTTCAGACGGTATCGTTCCAACTAGCTCATTATTGCTCAATGATAGAGCGATCAATCCAGACAGGTTACCCAGCTCAACAGGAATTTTCCCCTTAATATGATTATCCTGAATGCCAAGCACGGTTAGAGTCCTTGAAAGGTTACCTACGGTATATGGAAGAATGCCATCCAGCTCATTTTCACCAATGTTAACACGATCTAAAACTCTGCAGTTCGAAAGCGATGCAAGGAAGTCAACTCCTCCTGTTAGTTTGTTTCCTAATAGCTCCAAGATTGAAAGGTTAGCCATGTTCCCAAACTGCAAACGCACTGGTCCGGTGAGACTATTTTTGGCCAGTTGAAAGAATGTGAGTGATGACAAATTGGAAAGAGAAATCGGTATGGGACCAGTAATACCACCACAGAAACTAATCTGCAAACGATCAAGGCTCGTGAGACGACCCAACTCCTCGGGAATATTCCCATGGAAGCTGCTGTTGCCAAGACTTAATTTGGACAGGTTAGTCAGGTTACCTAAAGAGGATGGTATGGTACCCGTTAGGTAGTTACTTCCAAGATATAATGTATTAAGTTGCTTCATATTTCCAATCTCGGACGGTATGTTTCCGGTTAGCTGGTTAAAACTCAAGCTCAGAAATTGAAGAGTACGACTACCGCAAAGGCTAGACGGGATGCTGCCAGTGAGTTGGTTCCAAGACATAGCCATAATATGAGGGAACAACGGATGGAAGTTGCTATCATTAGAGGGCAGGGTGCCTGAAATACTGTTGTGCCCGAGACGCAATTCAATAAGCGATGACATGTTGAAAAAGGCAGGAGGTATTGAACCTGAAAGCTGATTACCATCAAGTCCGAGATATTTCAGTCGAGGCAGCCGAGCCAGAGATTCAGGAATGGTTCCGGCTAAGCCATCATTGGAAAGCGAGAGCAGAGACAGAAATGAGAGGTTGCTGATGTGAGGAGGGATGGTGCCGTAGAGCGGCATGTTGCTAATGTTGAGAGCAGTGACTCTTCGCCATCGACGGCTGCAGGAGACGCCCATCCAGGTGCAAAAGGAGGCATCAGTGGTCCAGTTGGCGGATATAACGCTGCTTGGATCACGTTCGATGACCTGCGCTCTGATGGCCAAGAGGGCCGAGAGGTCGGTAATGTTGTTATGCTTCACCGCCGATGATGAGGTAAACAATAATAGCATCAGATGCGTTACTAAGAGGACAGACTGGTAGGTTTCCATTGATGCCAGTGAAGGAAGATTATAGAGGATAAAAGAAATTGACACTTCACGAGGGGAAATGCTCAACATAAATAGGCCAGCTGATTTGCTCACAATGATTACCATTCACCTGCCAACTACCAACGTTTACTTGGTCTTTAAAGTCCTACGCCATCCCTTTCTTTTGGAAATCTGGTATCCACTATCAACATTGACTTGGACTCTTGAAAGTCCTATCCAACACTAATGATTAATTGGATAATATCTACCCCATATATTGTTCGGTATCAACTCAAACTCCAAGTTAGTATAGTGTTTTAATTCTTTGTATAACTTCATGAGAATTAGATATGGTTAGAGATCTACCATGATTAGGAGTTTGAATCCTATTCTAATTAGGAAGTTAGGCTAGAGATAGGGTTTTGGTTTCCCTATATATATTCTTCTATTGTTAGAGGAAAAACTAAGAAGAAGAAGTGTAAAGAGAAAGAGAGAGAGTTTGGCAATCTTTGTCCGTGCAAAAGATTGTAATTTAGAGGTGATAGTGGATTGATTTTGATCATGTGGTTTTTCCCTGTTGAGGGTTTTCCACGTTAAATCTTGTGTGATTTTATTTGTTGCGTTTAGTGGTTTTTTGGGGGGTTTTTGCGAGATCTAAAAAAACAAGTGGTATCAGAACGGGGTTCGACGGTTCGTGGAGATTCGAGATTTGCAACTGTAGCTGCGGGTACTGTAGCAGCGGCAGATCCGACGGTTGAGGTTAATTTATCTTTTGATCGAGGATTTGGAGGCGGAATTTGGTGATCCAGGAGTCGTTCCTAGGATTTTTCAACGTGCTAGTTTTTTTATGTCGGTTTTATCAAATTCAATCTCTACAATGACTGATTTGAATTTTGATAGTGGTTAGAGAATGATGACTTCTTCGGGTCCGAAGTTTGATATTCCTCTATTCAATGGTAAGACAAATTTTACAGTATGACAATGCACGGTTTAATATATTCTTGTGCAACAAGGTGTTAATCAAGCTTTAGAAGATAAGAAACCTGAAGGATTGAAGGATGTTGAATGGAGTTCTATGCAAAAAATGACGGTTAGCACAATTCGTTTGTCACTCACCCCCGAGATCAAGTACAATGTTATGCAAGAGACCACACCAAGGAGGCCGTGGGAAAGGTTCGAGGGGATTTATGCGTCGAAGTTGATGATCAACCGATTGTGTTTGAGGATGGAGCTTTATTCGTTGAAGATGGAAGAATGTACAACAATTCAAGACCACATCAATGTCTTTAATCAGCTAGTTTGCCAACTTATGAATTTTGATGAGGAGATTAAAAAAGAAGAGCATGTGTTACTCCTATTATCTTCATTGCCGAAGTCGTACAAGCCGTTAGTTCAGACGATAATTGTAGCGAAGCAGACTTTAAAGTTCGACGATGTGATAGCACTCCTACGTGAAAATTAAAGAATGATGGGAAAGGAGAGCGCATCTAATGGTGGTGAGAGTGTACTAGCTTTTGAAAGTTCTAATCGAGGGAAGAGTATGGGGAGATGTGACAGTTATCGAGGAAGGTCAAAATCTCGGGCCCGAGACGACAGCGAAAAGGAGTGCTATTATTAAGAGAGAAGGGTCACATTCAGTTCAGATGTTCCCAGATGCGTGATGATTTGAAGAGTATTAGACAAAGGAAGCTTCAAGAAAATGGGAAGAAGACGGACTCCTCAGTGGTTGTGTGTGATGAAGATGTGGTTTTATTGATGCAGAGTACAAGTACTGATGCGAGTAACACTTGGGTGTTAGATTCTGCAGCCTCTATGCACGTTTGTAACAATAAAAATTATTTTAACACATTGAAGACAGATGAAGAATTTGACAACGTGATTATTGGAAACAACGAGAAGATGAAGGTTGAAGGTGTTGGAAATGTTGGCCTCAAGCTTCACACTGGGAAGGTCGGAATTCTTCATCATGTGAGATATGTGTCGTCATGTGGTGGTAATTTAATTTCGTTGGGTAAGATGGCATCAAGTGGGTACAAGTATGTGGGTGAAGGAGAATGGTGCAATGTGTATAGAGATGGTGATTTGATTTTGTAAGGGAGGAGGAATAGCAATCATATTTGCTATTTAGATGGGCGATCCGTTAATAGTGCAGATTACTCTTCTCAGACTCTTGTCCACAAGGGAGAGGCGAAGAACAAGAAGAAGAGAGTGAGTTTTTCTGAAGCCGTTGAGACACTTGGAGATTTTTCGTCGAGGGAGGATATGTTGGGTATCAACTCAAACTCCAAGTTAGTATAGTATTTTAATTCTTTGTATAACTTCATAAGAATTAGATAGAGTTAGAGATCTATCATGATTAGAAGTTAGGGTTCCATCATGATTAGGAGTTTGAATCCTATTCTAATTAGAAAGTTAGACTAGAGATAGGGTTTTGGTTTCCCTATATATATTCTTCTATTGTTAGAGGAAAAACTAAGAAGAAGAAGTATAGAGAGAAAGAGAGAGAAAGAGGGTTTGGCAGTCTTTGTCCGTACAAAAGATTATAATTTGGAGGTGATAATGGATTGATTTTGATCCTGTGGTTTTTCCCTGTTGAGGGTTTTCCACGTTAAATCTTGTGTGATTTTATTTGCTGCGTTTGGTGGCTTTTTTGGGGTTTTTGCGAGATCTAAAAATCCTAACATATATAAAGTTGAAATAAATAAATTTATTTAAAATAGAACAGCGACTTTTCCTAATAAGTACTAATATTAGTTAAAAAATTCTAATGTTTTTTCCAGTCATATAAGTTTTATTATCCTATATTATTAAGTTAATTTAAATATTTTTTGAAGTATCCTTTATCAAAGAGAACTCTATTTGATTTGCAAAGAAACTTGAGATTTAAAAGCTACATCCAATACACAAAAAATGAAATATGAATTTTACAAAAATTACCCCAAAGTTTCAAGGTTTACAAAAATCAGCCTCAACAGTTCAAACCTACAATTATCTTGAAATCATAAAATTTAGCACCAACGTATGACATATGGAAATTAGTAGCGTCCAACTAAAAATTTAAAATTTATAACGCACTCAAAGTTATAAAAACTTTAAAAACAACACTTTAAAAGCTCAAAATCACACAAAACACCTAAAATTTGAAAATTTTGGAAAAAAAACTATTTTATATTCTTTCACTAAGATATATAAATTTAACTTCTAATTTGAAATTTAACTATACCTTTTCAACAACTTAAAACAATCTAAGTTGATGCTGGTAAAAAAGAAAAAAGAAAAAAAATATTAGATTAAAAATATCCCCTTAAGGTATAAAATTTAAAAAATATATTAATAAATTAAAAATTAGAATCACCATATAAATTAAAATATAATATATAGCTTGACGTTAGTTAATTAGATTTTACAAACATTGATCTCTGATGTTAATAGTATTTGCAAGTTAATAAAATACAATGAGTTTTGTACTAAGAGACTATCGAAAAATTTAGAGATATGCTTCGAAAGAATCAAATTGTTTTCATTTCAAAATGGAGAAGTGAAAGAAATAAACTAAGCTTTTACAAGTGTCTACAAATCACTAGAATTAACATTAATAAAAGACATACCTATCAAAGAAGAGTCAACTAAGTTCTACTTGCAGAACATATTAAACAACTTTGTCTCAATCGAAGAAGTATTTTCCATGGGAGATGCAAGAAAGGTTACAAAGTACTTATAAAATTTTATATTTTAATCTTCAATACCAAATGAAACATAAATTTACGAAATCATAAACTGGTTATACAATTACATGTAGATATTCTTGCAATAGCAACTAACGTGAAGCAGGTGATCAGCTATGTCACGAAACATAACCAACCAGATTGTTGTATCATAGAAATGACTACATGTTAGTCTCATTCCAAGAAATGACACGTTTCAAATTAACTATACACCAACCTGATTTGACCTCATGAAGGCCGAGTCAAAGGATGTCTTCACTTGGACCCTCACAAGAGAGTCGAGTCAAAAGGCGTTCTCACTCGGGCCCTACTCCCAAAACCAACCTAGAGTATTATCACTCAATAGACCAAGTCGAGAAGTGTCCTTATTCAAAATGGCCAAGTCGAAAGGCATCTTTTCTCGACTTCCCTCGAAAAGTCCAGATGAAAGACGATCTTTCTCGAACCCATTGATAATAGCCAGTCAATATCGAATTAAATGCAGGATCCAAGTCATCATTACACCACCACCGAAAGTCTTCACGGCTCATCGAACCATGCCAGCACCCTAACTCCCCTGTCACTGTCGCGTTAATAACAAATGTGACTCAAACCACCCACTGTTGATACCTATAAAGTATCAGCTAAATTAGCCGACTGCTTGGACTTGGCCGAAAATACACAACTACCCTTCTGGATCTACTATAAATAGGCACATTGCCTATTGCATAGGGTACACAATTTTTGGGCATGGAATATCTATCGAGAAGTTTGGACATGCTTAAACATGACAGGTTATTTAAATTTCACCCCAAGTGTGGAAGATTAAAGCTTACCCACCTCATCTTTGCTGATGATTTCCTGCTTTTTGGGAAGGGAGATGTATACTCTATTCAGAAACTGAACCAGTGTGTTAACAATTTTGGTAAAATCACTGAACTTGAAGTAAATCAAGATAAATGTTCAATTTTCTTTGGTGGAGTTAATGATGCAGTCAAGACTGAAATTACAAATCTCTTGAGATTCAAAGAAGGGAATTTTCCAATCAGATACTTGGGAGTCCCACTCATTTGCAAGAAACTATCGTATATGGACTGCAATGCACTCATAAACAAAGTGTCTAACCAACTTCAGACTTGGCTGAAACATAAAAATCTTACCTATGCTGGCAAATTATAAGTCATCAGGAGTGTCATACTGGGGTGCAAGTTTATTGGACTTCAAATTATATCTTGCATGTAAATGCTACCCGCAAAGTTGATGAAATGTGTAGGAACTTCTCCTTTGGGGTAAAACAAATCAAACTTCAAAAGCTCCTCTCGTTGCTTGGGAAACTGTATGTCTGGGAAGAAAGCAAGGTGGTCTTGGTGTTTTTTCTACCTATATATGGAATTTGGTTGCAATTTTAAAAAATTTATGGTCCATCCATATAAATAAAGAATCTATATGGATCAAATGGGTTCATGGGACTTATTTGATACATAGGGACATCTAGCATGTGTGTGCAAGGAAGGGGGATTCTTGGATGTGGAAACAAATGTTGAAGAAGAGAGATAAAGCTGTGATGCACTATGGAGGGGTTGATAATCTGGTACAGCTCCTGAGTTCCTGTTTTGGAAATTCAAAAGCTCAATTATCAACTTTATACAATGCTTTTTCCCTTGTTAGACATAGAGTCCCATGGCATGATACTATATGGGAAAGGATGAGCTATCCAAGACATTCTTTCATTAGTTGGCTTGCTCTTCACAACCGACTGCTTATACAAGACAAGTTGTTAAGGAGGGGAATCATTAATACAAATGTATGCAGGTTATGTTCTGGTGATAGCTTGGAAAATAGAAATCATCTGTTCTTCGATTGTAGATTTTCAGGTGAGGTGTGGAATGGCATCATGAACTGGCATGAATTCACTTGGAAGTCTTGCGACTGGAGACTTCTATTGGACTGGTTTTGTACAAGAGTGAGGGGGAAAGGTTTCAAACAAGCGATCAAGCGCATGGTATTTTCAGCTACAATTTACAGGATTTGGGGGAGAAAGGAATGCCAGGATCTTCCAACTTAAGCATAGAAGCGTGGAATGTTTGATCAAGGACATAAAGATGGATATTCTGATCTCAAATCTGAATTCATCGATCTCAGCTGAAAATAAAGCCTGGTTAAACTCATTGTAAATGCTCTGCTTATGTTTTCTTCTTTAGAGCTTTTGGTTACAGGTTTTGATATCTCAAAACATTTTTGAGATCTTGATGTACATAATTTCTCATACTGGTTGATGAATAAAATCTTTTCATTGACCAAAAAAAAAAACTTCTGGAGAAACCAATTTCGATCTTCTTATATATTGTTTGTATGTAGGACCGAACCCCCCTGCTCAATAATCAACCATCAACGAAGATTGAGGGACCCTAAACTCTCTATAACTCACACTAAACTCAACTATTAAACATCTGACATTAACACAAACAATAGGAGGGAAATCATGATAATGGATAAAAGGTATGTAGATGATACTTGTTTTCAATAGCGTACGAAAAAAATTAAGATTGGCATTCTTTTTTTATTCTTTCTTTTTCATATACAGTGGAATGACTCAGCGCATAACCTTATTTGGGGATATGGCTACAAATGAAGGATCGATTCTTAAAGACACAATCAAAGATAAACCCAAAATGTCACTATTAGATTTCAAATCTCTAATTATAAAGGTAATATATTTCATTATTAAAATTCTTATTAAATTCCACTAAATATAAAATACATCTTATAAATATCTCAAATTTGCATGGGAGATAAGCATATCATTGCAAATTATATCATCAATTGTATTAATCTAAATATACAACATGCTAAAGGATTAACGAAATGATAAGTAGAATAAGCATACCTCCATATAACACAATAAAGAAATAATATTATATTTTAATCTAGTATGCGGTGTTCATTTAGAAGAATCTTTCAAAATAAAAGGATCTCCATCAACGCTCTTTACAAATGCAAAAGAAATTCAAATTAGTGATATTATGCAAACATCATAGAATTCGGGTACTATTAAAAAACCTACTCTTATTCACAATTAAACCTAACTAAATTTTACCAATAAAAGACACTATTGCACATTTAAGGCAAAGATAACTACCATTTTAAATGGATTTGAGAGATGATTCTATACTTGCAAATTTTACAACAAGAAGGTAGATAAAGATGCTAGTAATAAGTGCATGAATGATAAATGTCGTAGAACCGCTAATGATTCAGTACTAAGGTTAATTAATATCAAATTTGTATGAAATGAACATATCAAAATTCAATATTAACGTATATCTAAAAATCAACAATAAAAACTACAAGTATGTAGTTAAGATTCTCGTGGAAAATGGCGCGGACAATGCAAAGATAACATTGTTTAATACAACAGAAACTCTTATTGGATGCGCAGCACAAGAATTCATTGCAGAGAAAAAAGAGGTAATTCCTAGCTCTATTTAAGTAATAAATTAAAAAATCAAAAAAAATCATACATATGATATTAACCTTTGTTCTAATAAAATAGAAAAATAATTAAAATCCATATTTCTAGAAGTTCCTGTTGAACATCTGCGCAGTGTGGCAGTGTAAAAAAAAGAATAATGACAAATACAATACTTCAAAGCAGTAAACATGTAGAGATTAGAAGAAACCCCTTATCTACCATTAATAGACAGGTAAGCCCTTATCTGCCATATTTTCCATATATGTAGCGGTGTAAAATTCTTATCAATATCCCGTGAAAATAGTTGTCTTGATGAACATATCTACTCCTTGCTCATTTTACCCTATGTTCTAGGTTCCCAAACAGACATGACAGGCTACATTGAGAATTTGAAATATTTATCGGCCGAAATTCTGAACAAGAAATTGCTCCACAAAAAAAAGGTCTCCTGCCAGCAATTATTACTTACCCTCTACTATCTCCCAACTGTTTCCCATTATGCAACCGTAAAAAAAAAGAAAAAAAAACAGCATCGAAGTATTTAAAAAAAAGTTAACAAGTCTACTTAGGCTTTGTTTGGCAAAACTAGCTGAAAGCTGCGAGATTATAGCTGAAAGCTGTTAAGCTAGCTGAAAGCTGTAAAATTATAGCTGAAAGCTGTTAGCTGTGTAGCTAGCTGATTGACTAGCGCTGTTTGACAAAAGTAGCTGTACAACTAGCTTAAATTTGTTAAATGACTAAAAAAGACATGCAATATTATTGATATAAAATTAGAATTATTAGGGGCAAAAACGGAAGAAAAAAATTGGCAGCTCCTTCCCAAAGACAAACGCTACTTGAGGTAGCTTTTCAAAAGCTACTTGCAAAAGACACAATCTCCAAAATAATCTCCTCCTATTTTTGGTCACCAAACAGCTCTACTAGCTTATTGACCAAGTCAATAAGACACAAGCTCTTAGATAAGACACTTTTTTTGGTTGCCAAACATTGCCTTAAAAATGTGTATGAAAAGCATCATAATAATAACAATAATAACTGGAACATGTTTGTTATTACAACAATAACTATTGCTGATCACCAAAATTTAGCTCTGCAGATCAATAAAACAGCATATGCCATGCTTTGAGGCTTTAAGCAACAGAAGACACTGATAAGTAGTCCGTTTTGATCTTCTGCAGTTTTGGAACAATTTCTTTCATTTCAGGCCTTTCTTTAGGCAAGCCCCTTGAACAGATCACGCCCAACTTTAGAATAGAAGATATACATGCATGTATGCGGATAAGATCTTCTCGTGATCTCGCATTTCCAGACCCATCTTTCAAAAGATTGTGATCAACAATATCCAGTAGAGTAGTAGGATGTGCCTCACATACCCATCGTCGCAAGCTTGATTCCCCCGTAAACATAGGATCAGTAGGCTTCTTTCTCGTAAAGATTTCTCGCAAGCTTGATTCCCCCGTAAACATAGGATCAGTAGGCTTCTTTCTCGTAAAGATTTCTAGCAACAATATTCCAAAGCTATAGACATAAACATAGGATCAGTAGGCTTCTTTCTCGTAAAGATTTCTAGCAACAATATTCCAAAGCTATAGACATCCCCCTTTCTCGAGACTCTTCCTGTCAATGCATACTCTATTCGCATACGCAAGTAAATTAAACAGTGGATGTTATCAAAATATAGAGAAATTTTACAAAATTCTGTTTGAGAAGTACAAGGTAAAATACCTGGTGGTATGTACCCAAGTGTTCCTGGTGTGCTTGCTGATGCTACAGCCCAGCTATCACCAAGCAAAAGCTTTGCAATCCCGAAGTCACTCACACGAGCTGTCATGTTTTTATCAATCAATATGTTGCTCGGCTTTAAATCACAGTGAACCACAACCTGAAAATGGTGATGATGGAGGTATTCAACAGCTGACGCCACGTCGATTACTATGTTAATCCTTTGGAGTAGGTCCAGGCAGTAGTTGTGGGAGTAAAGCCACCTTTCTAGGCTTCCATTAGGCATGAATTCAAGGACAAGTGCCCTGAAGTCCAAGCTGCAACAAATGCCGATGATTTTAATGAGGTTTCGGTGACGAACCATGCACAAGGTACGATGCTCTACATCAAAAGTACTTGAACCTCCATGAGGTTCCACATTCAAAACCTTTATCGCAGTGACTAGTCCGTCATCTAAACATCCTTTGTACACAGAGCTGAAGCCCCCCTTCCCTAGTAAGTTCATCTCGTTAAAATTTTCAGTGGCACGTACGAGTTCATTGTATGAGATCAGACTATGGTCGTTGGGGGATAGCGAGTCTGTAGCAGCTTGGTCCTCGGTTTTCTTCCGACCGGGTATTAATAAGATGCAGAAGAAGGTAACAAGGGCAATAGTGCAAGCAACAGCTGGTAGAATATATTTAAGCAAATGCATCCTCATCCGTGAATTAGAAACTGCAGCTTTTGGAGGACAAGGTGAGAAGCCTAGTTTAGGTGCTCCACATAATGCTACATTTCCTACCAAGGATGTGATAGTGAGATTGGAAAATGCAGCCCCCTTTGGAATCTCTCCTTCCAACTTGTTGAAAGACAGGTTTATACTTCTGATATACCGTAGATTGGCTAAGGAGTTTGGTATGGCACCCGAGAGGTTATTGCATGAAAGGTTCAAGACTTCAATGCTAATAAGCTCACCAAATGATGGTGGAATTTGACCATCAAACGAGTTATTCGAAAGATCTAGAGACCTAAGCATTTGGAGATCTCTGAAAGTGCTTGGAATAGTACCTGACAACCGGTTCATTGATGTATTGAACATGTCCAGAGACTTCAGGTTCCCTACCCTTGAAGATAGTGATCCACTCAGATAGTTTTGCGATAGACTTAACTCAATAAGGCCACTGAGACTCCACATGTTTTCAGGAATTCCGGAAGATAATTCATTACCACTCAGGATCAAGTGCTGCAGACTACTGATATTTCCCAAAGTGTCGGGTATGGATCCAGAAAAATGGTTACCGCTAAGGGACAGCGTATTCAGGCTTCTCAATTGACCGAGTTCATGAGGGATGGATCCATGTATTCTGTTATTTCCCAAGACTAGTGATTGAAGCCCTTGTAGCATTCTTAGTTCAGAAGGTATCCTTCCCACAAACTCATTATTGCCTAAATTTAGATCCCACAAGCTGGTCAGGTTACCCAATTCGGCAGGAATCTTTCCCTTGATATGATTCCTAGCAACAACCAAAATTTGAAGATTCTTCGACAGATTACCAATTGTATTGGCAAGAGAACCATCCAGCTCATTTCTTCCCAAATCTATTGTTTCTAAGACTCTGCTGTTTGAAAGCGTCGAGAGGAAGTCCAATCCTCCAGTTAGATTGTTCCCTGTAAGTAACAAGGTCTCAAGTTGAGGCATGTTCCCAAAGTGTGGAGGCACTGGTCCAGTAAGCTGCTCATCACTCAGGTCTAACACATTGAGTTTTGAAATGTTTGAGAGGGAAATTGGAAAAGGACCTGTTACACCATGGTTGCTAGCAAGGTTTAAACTCTCAAGATTTGATAGACGACCCAACTGCTCAGGAATATTCCCGTGGATATTGAGATAGGGGAGGTCTAGTGCAACCAGATTTGTAAGGTTTCCTAATGAAGCTGGCATAGTACCTGTGAGGTAGTTAACTCCCAGATATAGAAGTCTAAGTTGCTGCAAATTCCCAAGTTCCGATGGTATATTTCCACTTAAGCGGTTGACCGCCATTGAAAGTACTTGAAGATGATGGCAATTGGAAAGGCTAGATGGGATGTTGCCACTCAGCAGGTTAGTTGACAGAAAAAGAAATTGAACTTGAGGAAGAATTGCATGAAGGCTGTCATTTGAGGGAAGAGTCCCTGAAAGATTGTTGTACCTAAGGCTTAGTTCAGTTATCGAAGACATGTTGAAAATGGCAGGAGGTACAGAACCAGAAAGGCGATTCCGTTCAAGTATAAGTGACTTGAGACGAGGCAGCTGTGCAAATGAGTCGGTAATGGGGCCGACAAAGCTGTTATTGGAAAGCTGGATGTATGACAGAAAGGACAGGTTGGTGATCTGAGGAGGTATGGTACCAGAGAGAGATAAGCTAGAAAGATTAAGAGCAACGACTCTTTGCCTTTGGCGGCTACAAGAGACGCCGGTCCAGGAACAAAAGGAGGTGTTGGTGGTCCAGCTGGAGGAGAGAATGCCGTTTGGGTCGGTGACATGGTCCTTGAATGCCAGCAGTGCTGAGAGGTCGGTGAAGTTGTCATGCACAGCCGACGAGATAAAGAATAAGAAGAAATGCATTGCTACGAACAGAAACAAGTAGATCTCCATGGAAGTTAAAGGGATAGACTGAGAAATGCGATCAAAGGAACCCTAATTTGAACATAAACTAACTTTCTGCAGAAGTGCTGTTTTATTACAGATGTCAAATGAGAAAGAGTGAAATAAGAAATTTTACACAGGGTGTCATCATGGTTGGCTGATAGAACTGTACGTCTTCATTCATGGCCTTACCTGAGGATCCATTTGCATAGAGATTAATTTTCCTAATGTATAGGTGCAGTTTCTATATCGTGAGAGCAACGGCTATTCATTATTCTTGACTTTTCCCCTTCTTTGCTTGCCAGTTGATCCTTGATATTATTTGCTTGACTTAGTGTAGGTTCAATGACTTTGATGCCTGATGCGTTTTTTTTTTCTTTTTCTTTTTTCTCTCTGTTGATAAATGCTCAATTCATTCTTAAGCAGTGAATGCCGCAGGGTGTACGTGTAACAGCTTTCTATCTGGCGCATACTTTCTTGATTAGTGCTTGCGACAACAACATAAAACCCAGAGTACTACACATTTGTGAAAAAAGTTAATATATTTCCCTTGCTGGACTTGGTCTGTGCATATTTGCCACTTACCGTATTAGTTTCATCATATCTCTTATGTTCTAGTTTTGATTGTCTTTTGATAATCATATTTTTATTATAATTTTATACCCTAATTATCTATTTTACATGAATAAATATACTACTAATAATTATTTTTATTTTAATTTGCGGGTTAATGAAGAAATAATGAATAAAAGCCCAAAATACTCTAACTTTCTCTTTTTGTAACCTTTTATTGAAACTCAGGGTCAAGCCAAGAAGCCTATAGAAGCCGGAGAAAATAAAAATCCAATATGAAAAGAAATCATATTCAAGATGGTTGGTCGCAAAGAAACAACGATATCTCTAAATCCGAAAGGCAGAATTTAATATATAACATATGAAAATCGCCTATCTCGACGAGACGAAGCCATCTATCAAGTCAGATATTTGATACAAGTATCGATACTAGTATCTATACCCGTATCGATACCTGCATCGATAGAGGTATTGATACCACTATCGATACCAAATATGCAGTTACGATTTACAGGCTAAAATTGATTAACTTGGAAAGCAAGTTTAATCCAATGGTTCACATTCATTACTGGAGGCTACAAATAGGGGTAGAGAGTGAGTGGTTAGGGTGTGAAATATTTTGTAAAAACTCCTTTTGGTGAGGAGGGTTACTCTTAGTTGAGAAGACCTTCAAAATTATAACTTTTTATTGCAATTAATAAAGAAATATTTTCATCTCTTTATATTTTTCTTTTCTTCTCTTTGTTTGATTATGAAGATGAAGGTGAGATAAAGATGAAGATCAAGATGAAAGTTTACTATCACCTTGAGGCTAGAACCCTTTTGGGATGTAAAATTTTTTTTGTTAATAAATTTATCTTTTACTTTCTTTTCTTGTTTAAATAGTCAAGAGGCTAGAACCATCTAGTCTTAGATTTATTTTCATGTGTAATAGAGTAGATTTACTTTCATATCTTTACTTTCTTGCTTTAAATTCTTGCATTTATTTCTTACAATTTAATTTGTAGTTCAGATTTTATTTTCTTGCACTATTCGCCTTGAGGGTAGAACCCTTTCGGGATTAGTTTTTATTTTTATTTATTTTTATTTTCTTTGATTCTCCTTGAGGCTAGAACCCTCTAGAGAATTGTCTTTTTTTTAAGATGTGGAACTAATACTTATGGAAACTCTAGAAATTGCATGAAACTAACTTTATTTCTTTTATAATTTGTTAATCATTCTCCTATGCTTAAACTGTTCATGTTTAGGATATTCAACTAAAGAATTAATTGGTAGAAGGAATTGTAGAATTACTATTTAGTTGTTATTCTTTTTATGAGTATTAATTTTACTTGGATGATAATTTGATAGGTTATGTTTTGCTTAAATGGTTTGATAGTCTATACTTAATAAATCTAAAGTAGAATATGATAAAAAGAGAATGATTCATATTTTATAAGTTAGCTAGTGGATTCAATTCTAGATTTCTCATATCTTTAATTGAATATTTCATCTCTTACTTTCTTGATTTTCCCCTTACTTCTTGATTTTTCTCTTATTTGTTTCTTGATTTTATTTGCTTCATCTTTCTTTCTTTCCTTGTTGTTAGTTTTGTGTACATTTACCCTTTATCATATCCACTCTTTATCTATCCACTCTCAATCTCTTTTTGTGCTTATTTACACACAATCACTGTCACTCTCTCTATCTCTCCACAATCGCATTCATCACTCTTAATTGTCACACACACACAACATAAGAATCAATTTTGATTTTCTCCTACAAACATCTTCCTTGTGGGATCGATAATTTTTTATACTATAACTTGATTGGTTATGTACTTACAACTCTAGGGGTATACTTTTAGGCCCTATTATTTCATCTCTTTACAACTCTATTAAGGCGTTGATGTCAGATGAAGATCCGGATAGGGTCATGGTCGGTACAGAGATTTATAGCTTGGCTTCTTTCCTGAATACAATGATTGATAAGATCCTTCACAAGGGATTGCCTTTCAATAGCTTCAGGTGATTCCTTGATCAAGATGTGTCAGATATCAGGGAAGAAGGGTATGGTGACTTGGCTGATTCCATTGTAGCAGATTTGGCTCACCTAGAGCAGGGACTCCAGGAGCTAAAAGAACTTCAGACTGCTGGTGCTTTCTCATATGTAACAGCTCATATGGAATCGAGGCTAAAGGTGTGGCATGATATACAAATGTTTACTGGGCTTGAGCTCAAAAAACTATGGAATTGTGTGATGCAGATGGAAGTAGGTCTTGCCAAGAAAGCACAAACCAAGACCGACTTGCTTCAATCCTTAGCATCAAGACGTGAAGAAATAACCCACCTTGAGAAAGCTCTGGAATATGCTAAGGATGCTCATACCATCCTTAAAAGTGACTTGACCGGCATTGAGAGAGGTTGCATGACGATGCTCGAGAAGCTGAAGCCTTAGAGAGAGAAGCTGGTTGAAATGGAACGAGAGGCCGCTAAAACCTTAACCACCACTGAGGACTCACTAAAAGTCGATCTGAAGGTAGAGCTTGAACGTGTTTATGTAGAGAAACTTTCTAAGCTGGAGGAGCAAATCAGTAGCCGCAAACTATTTGTAGAGTTACGGCACCACTTTCGTGTCTTCTTGATTTCATCTTATAAATAAAATGAAAATTTTGATCGCTCCACTTCTATTATGATTACGCATTCTATTCAGAATAAATAATCATAATATTTTTAGGATTTTTAACAAACTCTTAGCTATTAACGGATTTGATAAGCCTTTACCGACTACCATTTGAGTCGGGCTAGTATGCAGATTATCTAAGTTTGTTCCATATGTAATGTTATGCTAAAAGAATAAATTCTCTTAGATTTGGTGCTATGATATTGAATATGTAGGCTTCCTCATTCTTATAGGAATACCCGGTAAAGTGTGTTAGACGTAGAATTATCTCTAATAAGGGATCAAGATAAAGTCCCATATGCATGATAGGCAAAGATTTGGACGCTACGATATTGAATACGTAGACTTCATCATTCTTATAGGAATACTCGGTAACGTGTGATAGACATAGACTTATCTCTAATAAGGGATCGAGATAAAGTCCCCTATGTATGATAGGCATAGATTTAGGTGCTACAATATTGAATACGTAGACTTCATCACTATTACGGGAATAGACTACCCGGCTACATGTGTTAGATGTAGAATTATCTCTAATAAGAGATCGAGATAAAGTCCCCTATGCATGAAAAACATAGATTTAAGTGTTAGACGTGTTAGACGTAGACTTATCTCTAATAAGGGATCGAGATAAAGTCCCTTATGCATGAAAGACATAGATTTAAGTGCTACGTGTTGAATACGTAGACTTCATCACTATTATAGGAATAGACTACCCGGCTACATGTGTTAGATGTAGACTTATCTCTAATAAGAGATCGAGATAAATTCCCCTATGCATGAAAAACATAGATTTAGATGTCGCTAAGTCGATAACTGTAAAACCCCATAAAATTTGAATATTATATAAAAAATAATAATAAATATATTATATGGTGATAAATAACATATTTTGATATTTTAGTATGCTAGGGATTGATTTGAAATCAATCCAATGGATACATATGAATATAGGAGTGAAATCATGCACGACATGCACGAGCTTGAATATGGAAAAACGACTAGTTAAAAGTTTTTATATTTTACACACTGATAAAGTAAGAATTTGGAAATACTCAAAAGATAAACGTTGTAGGACTTTTCAATATCTTTCCAACAAATCTTAGATTACCTCATTCTAATTGGACGAGAAAGTTATAGCCAAAATACCAATGGTTATTTTTCTAGTCACACTAGGTTTTCTGGTTCGGGTCAAATAGGTTTGGTTTGGGTTTGTCTCTATAAATACCTATGTTTTTCATAAAAATTCTTTTTTTTATCAAATCTCTGAACTCTAGCAACCACCCTCTCCCTTCAAAAACCCTAGATCAGTTTTTGGTGAATTTTTGAGAGCCTTATGAAGCAAATACCGAGAAGAGGGCAAGTTTGTCGGCTTTTGGCTAGGGAGAACTTGTTTTCTTACATCGTTGAGTTTTTACAGAAATGTTTGAGGCAAGATAATCTTCCTCCAAACCCTTTCCTTAGTAAATATTAAGTTTTTATTAATTATAATGATGAATCTCATGTTGAAATTTAACTCCATGCTTTAAAAACATGATTTTTAAGGTTAAATCTTAATCTAATGATAGATATGAAGTTTATTTCTTGCTGTTTATGTTAGTAACATGATCATGATCATTAGGTGATAAATGCTCAATTCATTCTTAAGCAGTGAATGCCGCAGGGTGTACGTGTAACAGCTTTCTATCTGGCGCATACTTTCTTGATTAGTGCTTGCGACAACAACATAAAACCCAGAGTACTACACATTTGTGAAAAAAGTTAATATATTTCCCTTGCTGGACTTGGTCTGTGCATATTTGCCACTTACCGTATTAGTTTCATCATATCTCTTATGTTCTAGTTTTGATTGTCTTTTGATAATCATATTTTTATTATAATTTTATACCCTAATTATCTATTTTACATGAATAAATATACTACTAATAATTATTTTTATTTTAATTTGCGGGTTAATGAAGAAATAATGAATAAAAGCCCAAAATACTCTAACTTTCTCTTTTTGTAACCTTTTATTGAAACTCAGGGTCAAGCCAAGAAGCCTATAGAAGCCGGAGAAAATAAAAATCCAATATGAAAAGAAATCATATTCAAGATGGTTGGTCGCAAAGAAACAACGATATCTCTAAATCCGAAAGGCAGAATTTAATATATAACATATGAAAATCGCCTATCTCGACGAGACGAAGCCATCTATCAAGTCAGATATTTGATACAAGTATCGATACTAGTATCTATACCCGTATCGATACCTGCATCGATAGAGGTATTGATACCACTATCGATACCAAATATGCAGTTACGATTTACAGGCTAAAATTGATTAACTTGGAAAGCAAGTTTAATCCAATGGTTCACATTCATTACTGGAGGCTACAAATAGGGGTAGAGAGTGAGTGGTTAGGGTGTGAAATATTTTGTAAAAACTCCTTTTGGTGAGGAGGGTTACTCTTAGTTGAGAAGACCTTCAAAATTATAACTTTTTATTGCAATTAATAAAGAAATATTTTCATCTCTTTATATTTTTCTTTTCTTCTCTTTGTTTGATTATGAAGATGAAGGTGAGATAAAGATGAAGATCAAGATGAAAGTTTACTATCACCTTGAGGCTAGAACCCTTTTGGGATGTAAAATTTTTTTTGTTAATAAATTTATCTTTTACTTTCTTTTCTTGTTTAAATAGTCAAGAGGCTAGAACCATCTAGTCTTAGATTTATTTTCATGTGTAATAGAGTAGATTTACTTTCATATCTTTACTTTCTTGCTTTAAATTCTTGCATTTATTTCTTACAATTTATTTTGTAGTTCATATTTTATTTTCTTGCACTATTCGCCTTGAGGGTAGAATTCTTTCGGGATTAGTTTTATTTTTATTTATTTTTATTTTCTTTGATTCTCCTTGAGGCTAGAACCCTCTAGAGAATTGTCTTTTTTTTAAGATGTGGAACTAATACTTATGGAAACTCTAGAAATTGCATGAAACTAACTTTATTTCTTTTATAATTTGTTAATCATTCTCCTATGCTTAAACTGTTCATGTTTAGGATATTCAACTAAAGAATTAATTGGTAGAAGGAATTGTAGAATTACTATTTAGTTGTTATTCTTTTTATGAGTATTAATTTTACTTGGATGATAATTTGATAGGTTATGTTTTGCTTAAATGGTTTGATAGTCTATACTTAATAAATCTAAAGTAGAATATGATAAAAAGAGAATGATTCATATTTTATAAGTTAGCTAGTGGATTCAATTCTAGATTTCTCATATCTTTAATTGAATATTTCATCTCTTACTTTCTTGATTTTCCCCTTACTTCTTGATTTTTCTCTTATTTGTTTCTTGATTTTATTTGCTTCATCTTTCTTTCTTTCCTTGTTGTTAGTTTTGTGTACATTTACCCTTTATCATATCCACTCTTTATCTATCCACTCTCAATCTCTTTTTGTGCTTATTTACACACAATCACTGTCACTCTCTCTATCTCTCCACAATCGCATTCATCACTCTTAATTGTCACACACACACAACATAAGAATCAATTTTGATTTTCTCCTACAAACATCTTCCTTGTGGGATCGATAATTTTTTATACTATAACTTAATTGGTTGTGCACTTGCAACTCTAGAGGTATATATTTATGCCCCGTCATCTTGCACATCAAGTTTCTTCAAAATGTCCCATTAGCGAGTTTTGTGTCCCTCTAAAGCAATAGCTTGTATGTCAATGTAAACATGAACTTGCTTTAGAGTGCACTTTTGATGTTCTTCTTCATTGCTACACTATATGAACTATGGCAAGTGTTGAAGTTGGCTCAATTTCCAACTCATTTATTGCTGCAGTTTTTCTACATGCAGATACAATTTTGCATGGTCCTTTTAGGCATGATGCAGTCATTATTTGGCTCGAAAATCTACATGAAAGTTATAGAGGTGCATGTATAGTTTACTCCAAGCTTTGAATCATAGGAAACGAAGCAATATTGAGGGAGTTATGGTCAGTCAAAGCACCCTACTCGAATCTGGACAGATTTGTATATTCCCAAGCATTTTGGAAGATGAAAATGTTCATCAAGGCCTATAAATAGGCATCCTCTCATTGTGGAGAGATCATCCAAAAATCATCCAAGTTTTTCCACTTGTTCTCTTGAAAGTATAGAGAGTTAGAGTGAAGGAAAGTCTTTTGTGTTGTAGAGATCTCTAGTGTTGAGTTAAGAAAAAAGGAGGGTGTGTGAGGATTGTGTGGAAGTCGGCGTTGTTGGGTGTGCCGTGTGTGCCTTGTACCCATTTGTTGATTCCATTATAATGAAGTATCCTCCGAGCTCCAAGCTCAACCCGTAGTTTTTCCCGTTTGGGTTTTCCAAGTAAATCCTTGTGTCCATTTTTTGTGTGATTGTCTTTTATCTTTTTTGTCATTAAGAACAAGATCCTGAAGTGATGTTGAGAAGTTTCGCGATTCATCAAAACCAACAGCAAGAGAGTGGAAAGGCAATCTAATATGACATTGGTAATTAATGAAGATGGTCCACTAGTCACAATGCATGAGGTTCAAACTATTAGTCAACTAGGATGTTTGAAGTCAGATGGAAATAATCTTTTTTCTATGACAGCAAACTGCTATCGTAGAAAAAATCGAAGGGAGGAAAAGTCATTTAATCTATGGCCACTCGTTCCATCCTACATCAAGTTTCTGGATAGCAGTTTGATGTAGGATGGAACGAGTGGCCATAGATTAATTGACCTTTCCTCCCTTTGATTTTTTTCTATGATAGCAATTTGCCACAAATAAGAGAAAAATCAAGAAATAAGGGGAAAATTAAGAAGTAAGAGATGAAAGATTTAATTAAATATATGATGAAGCTGAAATTGAATCCACTAGCTAATCTCACTTATAAAATATGAATCATTGTCTTTTTATCATGTTCTACTTTAGTATTATTAAGTATAGACTATCAAAACACTTAAGGAAAGCATAATCAACCAAATTATCATCCAAATAAAATTAATACTCATAAAAAGAATAACAACTAATTAGTAATTCTAGAATTCCTTCTATCAATTAGTTCTTTAGTTGAATATCCTAAACATGAACATTTTAAGCATAAGAGAATGATTAACAAATTATAAAAGAAATAAAGTTAGTTTCATGCAATTTCTAGAGTTTCCACAAGTATTAGTTCCACATCTTAAAAAAAAGACAATTCTCTAGAGGGTTCTAGCCTCAAGGAGAATCAAAGAAAATAAAAATAAATAAAAATAAAACTAATCCCGAAAGAATTCTACCCTCAAGGCGAATAGTGCAAGAAAATAAAATATGAACTACAAAATAAATTGTAAGAAATAAATGCAAGAATTTAAAGCAAGAAAGTAAAGATATAAAAGTAAATCTACTCTATTACGTATGAAAATAAATCTAAGACAAGAGGGTTCTAGCCTCTTAGCTATTTAAACAAGAAAAGAAAATAAAAGATAAATCGGATTGGGAGATATCGTTGTTTCTTTGCGGTTAACCATCATGAATATGATTTCTTTTCATATTGGATTTTTATTTTCTCCGGCTTCTATAGGCTTCTTTGCTTGACCCTGGGCTTCAATAAAATGTTACAAAATGAGAAAGTTAAGAGTTTTTTAGGCTTTTATTCATTATTTCTTCATTAACCCGCAAATTAAGATAAAAATAATTATTAGTAGTATATTTATTCATGTAAAATAGATAATGAGGATATAAAATTGTAATAAAAATATGATTATCACAAGACAATCAAAACTAGAACATAAAGGATATGATGTTTATCAATTAATCAAATATGATAATGATGAAACTAATCCGGTAAGTGGCAAATATGCACAAACCAAGTCCAGCAAGGGAAATATATTAACTTTTTTCACAAATGTGTAGTACTCTGGGTTTTATGTTGTTGTCACAAGTGTGAGGTGGGGGCCACATGGAGTGCGCGTGACTCTTCTTTCCACGTGAATAAGCGGCCCACAACCCGACAACCCGAGTACCCTCCATTTGCAGCTATATATAGTTGCCGAATAGATGCCCTAGGTTAGCATGCAATGAAATTTGGTTTTTATTTTAGCGGTTAGTTCGGGAGAAAAAAAAGTGCAGGCAGCGCAAGGGGGAGAACGCAGCAGCAAAAAGAAAAAAACGCATATTCCTTTTTTAGGCTGTAACAAAGTACAGAGGCGGCCGTCCTTTTGTAGAGAGAGATTAAGAGGGATTTAAGAGTTTGTTTGAGGGTTTTAGTTGTGTGATTGTAAACCCTAGTTATATTTTCTTCCTCTAATAGTAGATCTCCCCCCTCCTTGCCCCGTGGACGTAGGCTATTTGTCAAACCACGTAAAATTCGTTGTCTTACTGTGATTTGTAATAACTTGTAGGTTCCCTCAACAAGTCAGTCCTAGAACTGAAAAGAGGAAGAGCTGATATCCTACTTTGTTGAGATATTTTTTCGGTTCTTGTTTCCTTTGTGAAACGAGAATTTCGTTGTGATCTAATCTCTTGTTGTGCACCTTGTGCACCGGAGGTGCTGCCGAAATTTCTGTTGCGCACAACAAGTGGTATCAGAGCTTTAGGTTTGGCTTGAGGCTTGTTCGAAGGATTCGGTGAAGGATTCCTATCTGAAGAGTTAGATCGATAACATGGGAGAAGCAAGCACATCAGGTTCTTCTCTTACGAAGGCGATACAGAGTCTGAGCATCAATAACACGAAGATTGATATTCCGAAGTTTGACGGCAAGATTAATTTTGGATTGTGGATGTGTCAGGTAATGGACGCCTTGGATGCACAGAATTTAGAGGAGACTCTTGAGTTACAAGAGAAACCCGAAGACATGGAGGACAAGGTTTGGAAGAAGATGAATAGTAGGGCTTGTGGAGTTATTCGGTCATGCTTGACGCCGGATCTTATTTATGACGTAATGAATGAGACGTCGGTGAAGAGAATGTGGAAAACACTTAATGAGAAGTATCTTACAAAGAGCATTGAGAATCGGCTTCACTTGAAGAAGAGGTTTTACCAATTCAAGATGAAGAGGGGAGTTTCCATCAGGGAGCATGTTATTCAAGATGAAGAGGGGAGTTTCCATCAGGGAGCATGTCAATAATTTCACGAAGCTACTTTTAGATATGGCCAATGTGGATATCATGGTTGAGGATGAAGACAATGTGATGTTACTTTTATGTTCGTTACCCGAGGATGATTACGGTACGTTCGTTCTCACTATGATCAATGGAAGAACTACTGTTAGCTATAAGGAGGTGACCTCAGCTTTGGTGAATTATGAGCTGAGGAAGAGTGATGGTGAACCCTCCGAGAAGGCATCGGGAGATGCACTAGCAGTTCGAGGCCGTGATTCAAACCGCCGCCAGTTCAACCGCTCAAAATCGGAGAATAGAGGTACCCATAAGAGTGTTGGTAGAAATCAATATCGGTATTGTAAAGAAGAAGGACATTAAAAGATTGACTGCCCAAAGTGGAAGAAAAAAGCCGGGAAGAACAAGGAGAAAGCTGTACAAGCTTCAAAAGTGAATGTTGCAAAAGCTATTGATGAACATTCAGAGTCAGATTCTTCGAGCTATTCGTGTCCTGCGCTACTGTCGGTTTGCTATGCCGACTCCACGGAGTGGATGTTGGATTCAGGAGCCACATATCACATATGCCCTAGGAGTGATTGGTTCTCTAGCTTTGAAGAGCTGGAAAGAGGGGATGTCGTGCTTATGGGAAATGACCACGTATACCCTATTGGTGGTATTGGTTCAGTCCGGATTAGGATGCATGACGGAGTGGTGAGGGAATTGAAAGAAGTGAGGTTCTTACCGCAGTTAACGAAGAATATTATTTCTCTTGGTACTTTGGAGACAGCTGGTTATCGAGTGACCTTAGAGGATGCTACAGCAAAGGCCACGAAGGGTTCTATGGTGGTGATGCGAGGAGTCAGGAAAAACTTCCTATACTACTTAAAGGACAAGACAGTTATAGGGGGGCTGGCAGCTTCTATCACTACAGAGGAGGACACTACCACATTATGACACATGAGACTAGGACACATAGGAGATAAGTTCCTACAGTCATTGGCGAAACAGGGGCTATTGAAAGGTGCTAAGACCTACAAGATGGAGCTGTGTGAGCATTGTATACTTGGAAAGAAGACTAGAGTAAATTTTGGCACCGCTATTCATAAAACCCAAGGTACATTGGATTACATTCACACAGATGTTTGGGGTCATTCCAAGAACATATCACTTGGTGAGGCTAACTATTTTGTCACTTTCATTGATGACTTTTCCAGGAGGAATTGGGTATACCCTATGAAGCATAAACATGAGGTCCTGGATATTTTTATGGAGTGGAAAAAGAAAGTGAAGCTGCAGACATGTAGAAAGGTGAAGACTCTATGTTCAGATAACGGTGGAGAGTATAAGAGTGATCCGTTTCTACAGTTTTGCTAGGATCATGGCATTAGACGATACTTCACAGTACGTGGGACACCGTAACAGAACGGGGTGGCTGAGAGATTAAACCGTACCTTGCTGGAGAAGGTGCGATGTATGATGACGCAGAGTGGATTGCCTAGACCCTTTTAGGCCGAGGCGTTGGTTTATTAGGGCCATCTCATGAATAGGTTGCCGTGCACTGCGATACAGGGAAAGATTCCGTTGGAGCGTTGGTCTGGTTCGGTAGTTAGTGACTATGAGTCGCTTTGAATATTTGGGTGTACTGCTTATTACCATGTCAGTGATGGTAAATTAAATCTGAGGACGAGGAAAACAGTCTTTGTGGGATTTAGAGATGGAGTTAAAGGCTTCAAGTTATGGGATCCACAGAATAAGAAGATAGTTATTAGCAGGGATGTCACATTTAACGAGGCGTACATGATAAAGTCTCAAGTTCCTCAGCAGGTGGAGGAAGACCAGATTCAGGAGATATCGCAGCATGTGGAGGATGATGTGACTCTACTCACTCCAGAGAGTATTGTATCCATCGAGGCTCCTACAGAGGTGACACTGGGAGGAGATGAGATGACAGCCGGGAAGATAGGGAATACAGTAGATTGTGAGACTCTGGAGCAGGGTCATGTTCAGGAGTCTATTACAGCGAATAAACCTAGAAGGGTGATTCGTCGGCCAGCTAGGTATAATGATATCATAGTCGCATATGCATTATCAGTGGAGATCGTTGATGATATGGTTCCATCCACATTCAGGGAGGCAGAGTCTAGCCCTGATTCGATCAGGTGGAGTGAAGCTATGAAGAAGGAGATGCGATCTCTTCAGAAGAACGACACTTGGAAACTTGCAAAGCTATCTACGGGTAAGAAAGCTATTGGTTACAAGTGGGTATATGCGAAGAAGGGGGGTCTTCTATTGGGGATATTCGGTTCAAAGCCAGATTGGTTGCCAAGGGATATGCATAGCTTAAGGGCATCGATTACAACGAGGTATTTTCACCCGTTGTGAAGCATTCATCGATTCATATTTTATTAGCATTGGTGGCACAACTGGATTTGGATTTGATCCAGATGGATGTGAAGACAGCCTTTCTACACGGAGATTTAGATGAGGAGATCTACATGACACAACCTTTGGGATTCAAAGCTGTAGGAAAAGAAGATTTGGTTTGCAAGCTGAAGAAGTCTCTTTACGGATCAAAGCAATCGTCGCGACAATAGTACAAGAGATTCAACGGCTTTATAATTAGCCGAGGGTACACGAGGAGCCCATATGACCCATGTGTTTACATGCACAAGCTACAGGATGGTGAGTACATCTATTTGTTAATATATGTTGATGATATGCTTATTGCCTCCAGGAATTCTTCGGCTATTCGAAAGTTAAAAAAGGAGTTGTCATCCAAGTTTGAGATGAAGGATCTTGGAGAGGCGAAGAAGATATTGGGTATGGAGATCGAGAGAGACAGGGTGAAGGAGAGATTGAAGCTTACACAGAAGAGCTATTTGCAGAAGATGTTGAAGAAATTCAATTTTGATGGCAATGCAAAAGCAGTTAGCACTCCATTGGCTCCCCACTTCAAGCTTTCAGCTAGTATATCACCTGTTTCAGTTGAGGATAGAGATTATATGTCGAAGGTTCCATATACCAGTACAATGTTTGGTTCAAAAGTCGCTGCTGTGGAATTCATTATAACTTTGTTCGATTACAACAAATTCGAAAGAATAATCTTTTTATAAGACTTTTTCTACACAACAAAACAAAAATTACAACTCTTGAGAAACAAACACGAAAATCGTCTATCAATTCTCGTTTTCGTGGGACTTTGCCTGTGCCGGGAACGCTTTGGTTCGTGGACCGCCGATTCACAGATCGTGAAGAGGGGGCTTATGATTCTAACTTCGTTATCGAAGTAGAAATTGAAACGATATCTTATCGAAGTAAGATAGTCGTTCTTCTTAAAATCAAGTCGAAGCTTAATTTCAAGGCGTTGCAAGAAAAGAACTCAAATCTGCTCTCTCTCTGCTCTGGAATGCTCTAACAAATGCTCGATCCTCGTCAGAAGTGACCCTAGGGGGGTATTTATAGCCTCAAGGGTCAGTAACTGCAAAAACTTAACAATCGAAGAAGTCAGTACGGCGAGACAGTGTTTACTCGAAAAATGGCAGTTTCTCGCTGTAACTGTTCTCCCACGTTTCAAACTCCGTTATTTTAGCAGTTATCCACGTGATTTTCGCCCACGATGTTTCCCACGTCCCTTGGCAGTTAATGGACACGTGTAGGGCAGTTACAAATGTAGTTTTGACTATTTCAACACTGTCTCGCTGGCGAGACAGCAAAGACTGTCTCGCTGGCGAGACAGCAAAGACTGTCTCGCTGGCGAGACAGTTCATACTTGTTTTGATTTTTCCAAAACAGTATGAAATCCTTTCTTGTGAATTTTTGAGTGATCTTCTCTATGCTTGGGATATCTATTAGCATTTTTTGACGCCTACAGTAGAGAGATGGGTTTCGATTGGGTTGAGAATATGAGTTAAGGGATGAAAGAGATAATCGGTTCATATTATTTCTCTGGTGGGTTTTAAAGAAAGAGAGAGCAGAAGATTAAAGAGGGAAGGAACAACAGAAGGGGAGACAGATAATTGTGTAAACATGTAGACCCTTCATCGAGACACACTCAAATAGTTCCTCTGATTAACATTTCTCAATTAGACGACATTAAACTACTGTGGTTGGTGAGTTTGAGTCTCGCTAAATTGATAAATAATGTCAACAACTTTATGCTTTCGAATCCACATAATAATAGTAGTAGTTATTGCCAAAAAATACCAATTCCTGTAATATAGAACTGATTTCAATTAGGCTATCAGAATGATTAATATTTTTAAACAGAAGTAGACAAAAAATATACAATACTAGGTGGGGTGTTCTTTGCTCTTGATAGCATAATATATCATCACTTTTATACTGCGAGACACGGGATAGTCTTGAGACTTCCTAATGCAAAATTTTCTACACAAATTATCCATATAATAAAAAAATAATAACAAGCTAAAAGTCTTCTAAACTGAAATGCAAAGGATCCAAAACTAATGTATTTAGATCTGAATTTATATTGAAAATAAGCTCTCAACAAAATATTGTATATTATTGCTGAAGCCGTGGCCCCAAAAGGAAACGAGGACTATATTTGAATCCAGATTTGAATACTAACTTTCCAAATGCCCAAATCTTAAATTTACTTTGATTAACTTTCTAATCAGATTCACGAATGATCTAAGGGGTGATTTGAACATAAGAATTCATAACCCATTCTACGGTAGTGCGGTGGGTTATAATTAAGAGTGGCGCTAATAAAATTTTCCTAATCCGATATATTCGTGGAAGTGGTGACATGGTCACTGGGTATCCGATGAGAGCTTGCTTGGTTTTGTGAAATATTGAGAGATCAGCAAGGCACAACGATTTATTTATAACTGATATGGGTGAAAATTAATCATGACAGAAGGAGATTATTTGGCATTGAATCAGGTAGTCAAGAAGAGCATGTTGTTCCAAAATTAAAATACAAATATTTATGATATAAGAAGATGTAGACGATGAGGAATTACCTTGTCGCTATCATATAGCATTGGGAGCAGCGAACCATATCGGTGGTGGCCAATTAAGCTTCAGTATCGATCACCCACTGCAATCGTTGGAAGGGGAAGGCTGGGGCTTTTGAGAGGAGGAAGAGAACAAATTTACGTAAGATAAAGATGGGATGCCCTACCACCCGCGGGTGGGACTCATGGTCAGCAGCTCTCCATGGGGGAGTGTATCTCTCCAGGCTATTGCCCGTTTGTTGGTCAGGAGTTCGAATCCTCGTAGCCGCATTCACCTGGTTTCCCTTGGTTTAAGGGTGGGGACGGAAACCCGGGGTTTTATTGGTCACCAAATCCAGCTCAGCCCGTTGTATGCTCACCAGTTCGCGTCCCAGTGGTCCCCACGCTGCTCGCCCGCGCTCTGCCCGTGGGGATGAGCCCCTGGTATTAAGGGTAGCTCCTTGTAGATGTGAAGGGAACAAGGGGAATCGAACCAGGGCCGCTGGCGGGGCTCCGAAGGAGTTAAACTGAGCTGGGGTGACCAAGTTTCCCTTGTCATCATAATACACAGGGGCGATTTTACATCATCCCATATGTATTGAAAGGTTTTGGTATGCCGTTATAATGCCCGCATACCTCCTTTATACATATGGTGGATAGAAAATCGTCACACCTGTTATGAGATAACGACTATATCTTATAGAATGAGATATACCGTTTTTCTCTAAAATTTTAGGATGACACTTACACCATTTATGTGTATGCCTCTTTTATCAGTCCGATTTCCTTCTACCACATTTACTGCTGATGTGATTACTGGCCGGAGTAGCGTGACCCACTCTTATTACGAGGGGATCCCGTTAATTGAATTCTCTCCCCAGTTTAAATCTGATTATAACGGAAGTGATAGTGAATTAATCCAGCGAGGTAGTTGTCGTGTTCTACGACGATTAATCACAGATGCGCCCTTGATCTCGGAGCAAGACTCGAATCAATGCATAAGGAAGCCAGATTTCTTATTTGGTGACTCGGTAAAAGATCCGAAGATTGCTTTCTGCCAGCCTGCGCAATGGTTGCACCAGAGTGGATCATCATTCTTATATCTGCCTTTTATCCCTCGGGATCATTCACTGTTAATGTTCAGGAACCTATCAGTTGGACGAGAGATGTTCTGGAAATTAACCGAAAACCACGAGCACATTCATTGTGGTTTCATTGGAAAGGAAGCAACTCCAGGTTCCAGTGAAAGAGCTCATGTGAGAGGACTTCATCCGGGTGTCTTAGGACAAGACAATATTCCTCAGAACGAAAAGATAGTGCAAGCCAACACTGTGAAGAACCGGTTAGCGGCAGCAGGAAAAAGATTGCCCAGAGAGACTTTCAGGTGTTATGGATGGGTCCATTATTCTGGGAACAAGTGGTGGTGGACCAGGATGACCCAATATGTGTTGAAACGTTTTGGGCGAGAATTAGCAGGATTAGGGTTGGATGTCCCGATTCGTGCCACCATGCATGGCTTGCAGAGCAGTGTAAGTCATTTCCTTTGTTTGTTCGAGATCTACAACCCGGACACCAATACATTCTTTACCAAGAACGGGGAACTTGGACTACCACTGCATGAAATGATGCAAGTGTCTGCTTTGCCTATGGGCGATGTCCCATATCAAGAGTTCTTTCCGACCACCAATCAGCTGATTAAGATGAAAGATAGCTCGACTGCGACCTATGACACTCTATGGGAATTGACCTGTCATTATCATATAGCCATGGCCGAGATGGAGCCCAAAGCCAGAAAGAAGTCTCCTCAAGTCAGTTTAAAACAATTCGCTGATTATCTCTTCAAGAATCTGGATGTCCGTTCGGCAGATGTGTGCGGATTGTCTCCCTTGAGTACGGATGAAATTAACCGTTTGTTAGAGAAAACCAACGCGCATTCTTATACTTCGCGCTCAGAAGATGGATTTTTGCACGGCACTAAGTTCCGCTCTTATCTGTGGCAAGCTGGTGTTCCGATTAGCCCTACTGCTCTGCTGGCAGGTTTTCTAGCCTTATGGTTAAAGAGATGTGTAGTTCCCCATCAATCCGCAGATGCGATGCCAATGGAAGTGTTGTATCCGGCCGTCCAGCTGGCTACAGGTCGCAAATTATCTTTGCTTCCCGCTATGGTGGCCGATATTCATAGTGGATTGCGGCAACTAATCTCCGCATTTACCCAGGAGAAAAAGAAACCTTCCGCCAGCCTGTCCGTTCCGAAGCTGGAGCTGCCCTATACTTACTTAATGGCCTGGTTGGTACTTCATCGACCAGATTTAATGGAGGCTCCTGATACGGTAGATCTCAGTGTCCCTCTGTTGCAAAATCTCGAGAATTGCAAATGGAGCAAACATCGAGAGCCGGACATAACGAGGCAGTTTAAAATTCACAAATGTTGGGAATTTTTTCCTTGCTTCCCTCAGTTCTCCGGTACTTACAACACTACCTTAGTGGATGCTGAAGACCCAAGGCAGAATCGTACCATCTTGGATGTCGGGTGCTTCAGATGGTTGATGAATATTCGACCTGGATATCTGTTGTTCAGGATAAGGGATGTTTGCCACATCGAACCCTATCTTCCATGTCGATTCGCCCGTCAGTTCGGGTATGATCAGATATACATCGGCAACCCGAATCGTCACCTCAGCTTTCGAGGTGGACTTATCGACGGGGCGAGAGCTTGGTTTTGGAGCATTGCCGGCTGCACCAATGTTGAATTTGATCTCCCCTTAGAGACGCCGCCTCTACGGATGACTTTCCTCTTTTGCAAATGGCTGATAGCCACCAATATTGCCACTCGACGTAGGAGGATATCAGACTCAGAGGAAGAAATAGCTCCACGGCAAGCAGCAGAACTGCCTCGCGAAGCTGTGATGTCGCCTCGAGGAAAAGAGGCTGCTGAATCATCAAGGAAAGGAAAGGAACCGGCTCTCCCAGTTGATAGTGAAGAGGAGTTTGATAGTGAAGCAACCGAAACTTCAGAAGGGGAAGATGAGAATGAATCAAGTTCTGAGGAAGTATCTGGCCTTCCCGATTCATTCTTTGATAGAGGACTTGTAAGGCCTTCTGTCGCTCCGACCCAACCACAAGCTGCTCCCAAAAAACGGAAGGAGAGAGTCGTCATGGAATATCCTAACCGGATGACAGTAGAAGTTCTTAGTTGTGACGAAGAGGATGAAGAGGATACAGTGCCTCTTGTTCGCAGGCAAAGATCTCAATCTTCCACTCAAGCTCAAACTCAAGTCCCTCCCAGCACTGAATTACGCACCAAACGTCGTCACGAAGGTCCTGAAGCACATCCACCGAAGAAACAAAAGAAAGCTGCTTCTAAACCGCGCGTTCATCTTCCTGCCGTAGAAGATACCTCTGGTCGTAATGTTTCTTCTGATGAACTAGGTAATTATTTATTTTTATCTCTCTTACATTTTTTTTTGTGCTCGAACTCATTTCATTTCCAATTTCTGTAGAGAGTCAAGAAGAGGGAGAATATCGAGTTGGAGCTGCTTCTCCTGGAGGTATGGAGACTGAGGAGACCAGCTTCGTCCAGCAAATGCAAGATGTTCTGAAAGAAGGACCAGCTGACGCTGCCCCAACTCCTGACGTTGATCCATCCGCTACGGACGCAGGTACTGATCTTTCTCCTCTCGGAAGAGAAATCCGAGAAATGAATGAGTCGGACCGTGTGCCTCCTCTAATGACCTGTGCACTTTCTCTCCTTTTAGTCAAATTAAAAGAAGCAGGTACAAATAGTGAAGCTCTCGAATCCGCCCCGACCAATGAAGGTAAAATCAATTTTTGTCTTGAGCAAATTTGTTTAAATCTACGTGTCATTTACGACTCAACACGTTTTGTAGATGTCACAATGCACGAATCCGTTGGAGGAGAGACCACGCATACAACAGAGGTCGAGGAATTCAATGAACATCACCTCGATTTTAATCTCTCTGAAGGCGACCATGAGTATATCTCCGACTTACTATCGGGGAAAACTCCTGGTGCAGCCACGGAATCCAGCGTTGGAGTTGGTTTAACAGAAGCAGGTCCTTCTGAAAGTAAGACCTTTATTCTGTAAACTCCATATATGCATACATATATATTTTAACTTGATTAACCATATAAGTATTTGAATTATAGGACCAGTTGTTGGAACTGATACTACTATAATCATTGGTACATCTGATCGACTGGAGGGTAGTGAACTTGTGCCGTGGACAGGAACCGAAGTTAATCTCCAATCATCTATTCCTGAATTCCAGCCTGCTACTCCTATGGATCCGATGATGATAGAAGTTACCGTCACCCCCCAGATCAGTCCGGTCGCAACAAAAGCGAGACCAACTGAAGAAGTTGGTACCTCGGCTGATGTTGTGCCTAGAGTTGGTGAGTTTTACTCATCATTTATTTTATGTTTTGATTCATCATTCTATTATGCTCATTGTAACTCTTTCGTTTGTAGAATCAACTCTTAAAGAGCCTCTTAGCTTGGACCTGCCGTCTTCTGAAGCTTTAATTGAAAAAGCCTCTGATGTAGCGGGTGCATCAACAACTACCATTCCTGAATCAACCTTGGTTGTTCCGGAAATCAGGTTACCATCCTCGGGTGAACTAAGTCATGCTGAAGGTTCTTCCATCGAACTTGGTATGTCTTAATTTGTTGTTTTGTATGTATATTTGACTTTCTCGCAGTTCCTTCATCATTATCAACTCAAATCCAAGCGTTATTGGTTGATGACGATCCGGACAAGTCTGTTATCTGCTCTAATCTCCAAGGCTTCATCTCCTTTTTGAACTCTATGGTCGATCGCATTCTCTTCAAAAGATCGTATTTTGAGAGTTATAAAAAATCTTTTGAGCGTTTTATATCAGGGTTCAGAGAGGAAGGGTATAACGACTTAGCCGATTCAGTCACCGCTTATTTGGTTGATTTGAGGCAACATATTGAACTTCTGCAAACTCTTCGCACCAAAGGCATACCCTTTTACATCGCTTCTCATATGGAATCCAGGCTGCAAGCGTGGCGTAATTCTCAAGAATCTGCCAACTCTGAACTCCAACAATTAAACAGCTAAGAGCCCACAACGATCAACTTAGGGTGAATGTTGGCAAGAGAACACAAGCCCAGGTTAACCTACGTCGGGATTTAGAATCGAGTCGAGCAGAAATAGCTCGCTTAGAGGAGGAACTTGCAATGGCCAAGGATGCTCATGATGTCTTGGAGTCCGAGTTGAAGCGGGAAATTCACACTGAAGGCAACTTATTACAGCAACTGAACCTTCAAGACCAAATGATTGCTGAAAAGGAACAAGAGGTCGCCGCGCTTCAAAGTGTTGATGAAGAAGCTTTCAAAATTAAATTGACGGCTGAGCTTGAACAGACTTACGTGTTAGAACTGTCAAAACTTGAAAATCAAATCAGTCAATATAAGTTCTTGTAATCGAAGAACATATATTTTTGTAGCTTTGTTTGAACACTCTTGGTCAATATATTGAATCTTTTTGCTCATTATATTGAATCTTTTTGCTCATTGAGGTTTTTTATTATGATTACTCATTCTTATTTAGAATAAATAACCATAATACTTATAGGATTTTTGGCAAATCCTCAGCCATCAACGGATTTGATATACCTTTACCGATTACCGTTTGAATCGGGCTAGTATGTGAATTATCTAAGTCCGTTTCACATATAACGTTGCGCTAAAAGAATTAAACTCTTTTAGACTTTGAACTACACTGTTGAATATGTAGGCTACATGTGTTAGATGTAGGCTTATCTCTAATAAGGGATAGAGATAACATCCCCCATGTGTGAACAACATGGATTTCAAAGTGTGAATAGGTTGCATTTCCTATATAGGACAACGAACCCAAAATCGGAGAGAAAAAGAATTGTATATTCCATTTCTCAATCTCTTGTTTGTTGGTAGAGATAAACCCATACTCGGAGAGGAAGAATTTTATATTCTATCTCCTGGTCTCTTGTTTGTTGGTAGAGATGAACCCAGAATCGGAGAGGAAGAATTTTATATTCTATCTCCTGGTCTCTTGTTTGTTGGTAGAGATAAACCCAGAATCGGAGAGGAAGAATTTTATATTCTATCTCCTGGTCTCTTGTTTGTTGGTAGAGATAAACCCAGAATCGGAGAGGAAGAATTTTATATTCTATCTCCTGGTCTCTTGTTTGTTGGTAGAGATAAACCCAGAATCGGAGAGGGAGAATTTTATATTCTATCTCCTGATGAAAAGGAAACTCACAGTGGAATCTCCACTTAGAGAAAATGGGTTGGTTTGAATAACCCTAACTGTCATAAGGTTTGATTACTCAATTCAAAAGTGGACCTTTCGTTCGCAAAAATGAATCGAAAGGAGATTTTGGTTGTGGTCCTAACTGTAGTAAGGTTTGACCAAGTGGGAATTTTGAGACGATCCTAACTGTAGGAAGGTTTGATCGCTCAATTTGTGGACCTCTCGTTCATGGAACGAATCGAGAGGGGATTTTGGCTTTGGTCCTAACTGTTTAAAGGTTTGACCAAGTGAGGAATAGGAGTAGGGTGCAAATAACAATGAGTTTGTTGATTTGCACAAACTAATCGGTGGGAAATTTTGATTTTAAACATAAGAATTTGACACGAAATAATCTGTCGACTGATACATACTGATGATCGTTGATCAATCCGACCGATGGGGGTTTCATAGCGTGAGATTACAAATCATCAAATCTCATCTTCCATGATTATATTACAAGGTTTTGCTGAGGAAAGATTAACTATCATTAAATCTCATCTCAACAAAAGTTGTAAAAGAACAGTGAATTATTCAAATGACCAGCTTCTCATTTAAAATAGTGAACTGATCTCGGGTTATCCTGAAATATCCTATATAGGATTCTCTAGGAACTTCCCGCTTTACACAGGTTATCCTGAATATATTACGGATAATATTTTTTCAGGAACTTCCCATTTATTGGCATCATCAATTTGTTGCCATCTTGGGTAACCAGGCGATATGCACCGTTCGAATAGACTGTTTCTATCACAAACGGTCCTTCCCATTTAGGTTCAAATTTGCCTTTCTTCTTAGAAGTGAGAATCATAGGTCTTCGAACGGCGAGAACTAGATCTCCTTCTTTAAAGCTTCGTCGTCGGACCTTTTTATCGAAAGCCCGAGAAATTCTAGCTTGATAAAACTCGATTTGTTGTTGAGCTTCCAAGCGTTTCTCATCTAACATCTCTAATTCCTCGAGACGTTTCTGATGATGTTCTTCCGTCGTCATTCCCGTTACGAGAGCGATACGGAGAGAAGGAATCTGCACTTCCAATGGAAGAACGGCTTCACACCCATACGTTAAAGCATACGGGGTGGCTCCGGTAGGCGTGCGGACGGTCGTACGATAAGCCCAGAGAGCTTCGCCGAGTTTGTCATCCCAATCTCGCTTATTGGTTTTCACCAATTTTGCCAGGATTTTGATGATAGTCTTGTTAAAAGCTTCGGCCAATCCGTTAGCTGTAGGATTATAAGCAGTCGACGAAACGTCTTTAATCCCGAATTTACCGCAGAACTTGATGAATGCGTTGCTCACGAACTGAGGACCGTTGTCGTGCACTATTCGCCTTGGCACACCGTACCGATATATGATATGGTGTTTGATAAATTTGATGACATTGGTCGTCTTTACTTCTCTAAGTGGAACTGCTTCTGCCCATTTCGAGAAATAATCGGTGATTGCCAGAATGAAACGGTCCCCTTTAACCGAAGGTGGAAAAATAGGACCTACTATATCCATTCCCCAAGTTTCAAACGGCCACGATGTCGCCGAAGGATGCAGATATTCAGGGGGTATGTGCATATAATTTGCATGCAATTGACACACTACACATTGTCGTGCGTAATCGACTGCGTCTTTCACCATAGTTGGCCAATAATATCCGATTCTCCTAAGTCGGTCGCAGAGTTTAGGACCGGGCTGATGTGCACCGCATATCCCATTATGTGCCTCTTTGAGTGCTTGTTCCGCTTCTTTACTGGATAGACAACGAAGTAAAAGACCATCATAAGCTCGTCGATACAACGTTTGCGATGTGGCATTGTAATAAAATCTCGGCGCTCTTCGCCGAATCGATTCCCTTTCTCTTACATCTTCAGGTAATATACCATGTAAGACGTAGTCAATAATAGGAAAACGCCAATCTCGAACTTCGGGTTCAACTCCAGTTGAGTATACCTCTTTAGCATTCGAATCGTAGATTGGAACAATAAGCTGATGAGTCCTCACTGTAATTAATTGCTCTGTTTCGGGAGGTTGAGCCAAGGATACTGACAATGCTGCCAATGCATCCGCGTATGTATTTTGGAGACGCGGAACGTACTCGATGAAAAATTCTTCAAACGAGCTTGCTATTTCGATGGCCACCTGGTGGTATGGAATCAGGTCTCGATTTCTGACTTCATACTCTCCTCGTATTTGATTAACCACCAGTTGAGAATCTCCAAAAGCTTCAAGGTATTCGACCCCCAGCTCTTTGGCGAAATTAAGTCCGATTATTAATGCATTGTATTCAGCTACGTTATTAGAGCATGGTTCAGTCAGTGAATATGCTCTAGGCAAGACGTGCTTTTCCGGGGAAACTAAAACGACCCCCACTCCTGAGGAGATTTTAGAACATCCGGGTGCACTTGCCACGTTGGTTGATCGGGAAGCCCCATCGAAGTACAATTGCCACACTTGTTGATGTGAGGTGGTATTAACTTCGTGAGTTTCATCTGGCAGGTCGTCGTACAATTCGACTACATCCTTCGTAGGGTTTTCTGCCAGAAGGTCGCAAATAGCTCGTCCTTTAACAGATTTCTGCTGTTTGAAGTACAAGTCATATTGCGATAAGAGTAAAGCCCATCTGGCCAAACGCCAATTCATGGAAGCCGGTTGGGTCATGAACACTCGGACGGGATTTATGTTGGAAATGACATAAATCGTCTGTCCGACTAAATAATGTCGCATTTTCTGAATCGCGAATACCAAAGCGAGGCATTCCTTCTCAATCATCGGATAACGAGACTCAGCTCCTACCAATGTACGACTCAGATAATACACAGCTTGCTCGTGACCGTTATCGTCGTCTTGTGCAAGTAAGGCACTTAACGAATGGCTCGTCGCTTTGACATAAATCAAAAACGGCTTGCCCGATTTCGGTGCAACGAGAATAGGTGGATTCGCTAGATATTTCTTGATATCTTCGAATGCCTTCTGACATGCTTCATCCCAAATGAACGACACGCCTTTCTTTGCGAGTTTGGAAAACGGTTGACATTTTCCGGACAAGTTCGATATAAACCGACGGATATATGCTAATCGACCTTGCAATCCTCTGAGTTCTTTAAGATTTCTTGGAGGCTGCAGTTCGTTTATCGCCTTCACCTTATCAGGATCAATATGAATACCTTTTGTGGTGACGACGAACCCAAGAAATTTACCGCTCGACATTCCAAGGAAGGATTTAGTCGGGTTCATCTTTAACTGATGAGTTCTCATAAGTTCGAACATTGTCTTCAGATCGTTAATGTGGTCGTTTTTATCACGACTCTTAACGACTAGGTCATCAACGTAGCATTCGACTGTCTTCCTAAGGTGTTCTTGAAAGATCTTCGTCATCGCCCGTTGATACGTAGCACCGGCGTTCTTCAAACCGAAAGGCATAACGGTATAACAAAAGACGCCAAGAGGTGTTCTGAAAGCTGTATGCTTTTCATCATCCGGATGCATCTTGATTTGATTATACCCAGAAAATCCATCCATGAACGACATTCTTTCAAACCCGCATGTGTTGTCGATAATGACGTCCGTAATCGGTAGGGGAAAATCATCCTTGGGGCATGCTGTATTCAGATCTCTGAAGTCAATACAGATTCTGATTTTTCCGTTCTTTTTGAGGACTGGAACGATATTGGCCAACCATTCAGGATGTTGTTCCTCTCTGACAAAACCCGAGTCAATTAGCTTCTTAACTTCAGCTTCTATTGCCTCCATAATTTGCGGACGAAACCGTCTTTGTTGTTGCTTGACAGGTTTAGCATCCGATTTTATGTTAAGGGTATGCATTGCTACATTTGGGTCGAGTCCTGGCATATCTTCGTAGTTCCATGCGAAAACGTCGATATACTCTTTAACGAGGGCAATTAATTCCTCTTTTTCGTCTGGCGGGAGATCACCGCTGATAAATATAGGCTTCGGATTATTTTCGTCACCCATATTAACTTGAACCACTTTATCCTCGGTAGGAGGTTCTCTTTGCTCAAATCGATCACCGTATTGGATATTCATGTAATGCATCCATGGATCTTCCCAAACAGGTAACTGATCGTCTTCTTCTGTTGTGGAAGGGTCAACCGTCGCCATGTTCGACATTAGGGATTTGAATCTTTCACCAATGCTCACGTCAGAATCCCAATTTGAAGTATCGGATGAATGTCCACTCCTGTCTATTAATTGGTTAATAATCTGTTGGCCATAATCGTCTTCGGATGAATCATAACCCAGACCTCTATTACGACTGTAGTAATTATCTGGTTTTCCTTTTGGTACATAGGTAGAACGGGGTGGAACCCTAATACCTTGACCAAAATAAAGGCCTTCACCAAGTGAAAGGTCATAGCCTCGACTCATCATATAATCATTCGCTTGAGAACTATACCGAGAGAAGTGTCGCCCGGGTTTTTCTTCATCCGAATTACTATCTAAGAAATGATCTGGAGTGGGGGATGATTCCCCTTTTCCAAAGATTATCTCTTTTTCACCCCCTGCCTTTGCGGGTAGGATCATAGTTGTTCCAGATGAGCTTTGGAGGTGTTTCGTCGCCGTACAAGACGAACGAAGTGGCATATGTAGACTAGAGTCGTCATACAATTTCTGCATTACGTCATCTAGACAATGCGAGTACTCTAAATCATGGTTTATTATTTCATCGGCAAGCTGCCAGTTACAACTTTCGTCCGACGATTCATCACCGTCAAGATCGATTACAAGAGGTTCAATGTCATTTAGTACAAGACCTTCACTATAATCGAGCCCGGCTTCGGTATCAGCTTCTTCTCCGCTGTCCGTGCCATGGGCCGATGGTTCAGTTTCGGACTCAGCACCATAAAGAAGGGAGTCAGTAAAGTAATTTTCTAACCCCTTGAATGGTTGCTTATCCGCGACCACCGTCTTGACCTCCTCATTAGTGTCGACATATTTCAAACACTGATGGAGGGTGGAGGGAACTATAAGATTACCGTGGATCCATGGGCGACCCAACAGTAAGTTATAGGAAGTCTCCGCATCGATCACATAGCAGGTGACTTCAGACTTCAGATCTCCGAGTTGACACTTCACCCGGATTTTTCCCAACGGTCGTGACCCGCTTGTGTTGAAACCATAGATAACCGTTCCAGTGGAGGCTAACTTGCTGGCGGGAATTCCGAGGTGGTACATCAAACGAAGTGGCATGATACTAACAGCGGAACCCGGATCGACTTGGATCCGGTTAACCATGCTCGAACCGATATATCCAGTAAAATATAACGGTCTATCATGCTTTGAATTCCTGACTTGCATGTCTTCTTTTGTGAAAGCAATGCAAGGAAATTTGGTGGCTGCCAGATTGCAATGCTGCACTGACGATTCTGGCTCTTCAGGAGCTGGCTTGACCTGAGTTAAGAATACTTCAGAATCAGCCAAAGCTTCTTGTAAAGCTTCTCTGGTTTCTTTTGAGAGGCGCAGCAACTCGTACAATGTGATTCTTGCTGGGATATTAGCCAGCTGAGCCATAACGTCGAAACGATATGGTGCGTTCGAGCTTTCCGGTTTGTCTCGTCCAATCGGTCGACTAAAACGAGACTGCTTCGGAATTTGAACCTCTCTGTGTTGAGGTTCTTTTTCTTTTTGCTTAACAACTTTCTGAGGTTTTTCAGCTGCTACTGGTGGAGTTATGGCTACCCCCAGCTCCGTAAGAGTTTTGGCATTTGGATCTGAGGTTTCCGGATACCTATAATGGTACTCGTTTCCACTTCTTGTAGCAAAAACTTCCTGTTCTCCATCAGAAAGTGATAAAGCTGCTATATCCTCATCGTTCTTCTCGGGAATCGCCGAGGCTCCATAGCAGGACTTCTCCTTTCCCTTGCCTTTTGACTTCTTCTTTGATGTGGGTGTCGTCCACTGTTCATCTTCAAGCAAATCCGGATGAACCCAAAGGATTTCGCCGTTGGGGGCTGTGTGAGATACGAGCCCCTTCTGGCGCTGTCCATGAGGGTCATCGTTGATGGTTTGCATCTTGACCTTTGATACTGGCTCGGCTTGAAACCAGGACAAAGGAACCGATCCGAAGCTAATAGAGACCGCGTTTGCGCCTACCTTCTTCTCCTTTGGCTTCGGCGTCACAATACCAACATCAATTAATGTTTGAATTTTATCCTTTAAGACATAACATGTCTTAGTAGGATGGTGGACCCTTCTGTGATATGCACAATACTTTGGGTCATTGATCTTCGTTGCTTCTTCTTGGTTTGTGACCGGTGGAAGCTTGATCTTGTTGTTCTCTAACAAGTATTTGAAGATGACCGGAACTTCATCATCTTTGAAAGAGTATTCCTTCGGGAATCTGGGCTCAGAATTCTTAAACTGTTTCTGAGGCTGTTGATTCTGGCTTGGCGCCAACTGGAAGGATGATTGTTGCGGTTGTTGCTGCGGTGGCTGTTGTGACGTTTGATGTGCATCGACAGCGGCCACCGACCCTCTTCCTCTGCCTCGAGGATTAAAGTTCTGCTTCTGATTCTGATTATTGGCTGGTGGCAAACCTCGCTCCAAATTCTTTCTCTTGAGGAAGCGTTCAGCTTGTTCACCTCTTACTTTCATCTCTTTCCAAGTTTTAGAGGGAACAACCCCCACCACTTCTAATACATCCAAGGACAGGTTATTATGACATGTTTGCAGAATAAATTCCTCAGTGAGTGGATCTCTGCAGTTCACCGCTTTGTCCCGGAATCGTTTGACAAAGACATCAACCGATTCCCCATCCTTCTGCTTCTCATCCAACAACGTGCCGATCGAGACTTCCGTGTCGTCGTCGAAGAAATTGGTGAGGAATAACTCTTCTATGTCTGCCCAGCTAGTGATACTCCTAGGCTTAAGACGTCGGTACCAATCGAAGGCATGCCCGCGAAGGGTTCCTACGAATGACCGGACCATCAGGGCTTCGTTCCCAGATATTGCGCCGAGATGCGACTTGAAATAGATCAAGTGCTGAGTTGGTGAACCCCTGCCATCAAAAGGAGTAAAGTTAATCAAATTAAATTTCTGGGGATAAGGAATCAGGTCCCACTCCCTCGGGTACGGGTATGGGATGCCCGTTTTCTTCACTTCTTGAGCCGTCATCAAAGCGTTGACTTTGCTCTCAAGATCGTGCATCTTCTTGTCCTCTTCCTCGCTTTTCTTCAAATAGATCTGTGGAGGTTGAGTGGCTGACTTGGTCGGATCGCTTCCGGAGTTGTCTTTATCTGGAGGAGGATCTTCAAATATCGTCTCATCCTCTTCATTACGCCGACTGGATTCTGCTCTTTGGCTTGATTCCGGTTGGTGTTGCTGAACCTGCAAATCCCGCATCTGCTGCATAGTCAACTCCATTTCGGTTTTGAACTCAGCTCTAATTTCTTCGCGTTGTTTAGCCAACGCTTCCTGCAGCATGTGAGCCAATTGATCTGGCGTAATTGCAAATGATTCTCTGGCTTGTCCAACACTGGATGTGGTGTCGTCAGAAGCGACAGCAGAACAAGTGTCTGATAATTCTTCGTCCGAAGATAACCCCTCGTGCATTTTCCTGTAATCTCGTCGTAGGTTGACTCTTCTTTGTAATCGCGCCATCCTTTGAGAAAGACCCTGCTCAACTCTCCCTCCCGGAGAGAAATCAGGGTCGGGGTTAACTAACTGTTTCTTTCCTTTGTTGGTCATGTTGATAGTGACCTCAGGGAATTCATCTCGTTGGATTACAGATTTTTTCTTGTTGAAACGTCTCATTTTGGGTTTTGACGCTTCATTGGACAATCTTTGAAATACGGAGACTCTTGTTGAATTATTCTTAGAGCATCCGCATTCTGTCAGCACTGCTTTGATGAGTCTCTCGCAAGCGCAATGGGACTCATTCTCTCGGACAATCCTCTTTCTTGAGTTATTTTTCTGATAGTACAGCTCATCATTATTGTGATTCGAGCAACCTATCCTTTGCCTCTGAACTTTGTTAACATACATAGGACGACTGGTCGTCGCCTCTGAGCGATCCAAAGTTGAATTTTTGAATCCACCCCCTTGCGGGAGTGGAGTTTTCATAGGTCCTAAACGAGAGTGAATTGGTATTCTCTCGTTCTGGACTTGTGAGGTTCTGACAGGTGGGTGTTTACGACCCCCTGCATATGAAACCACTATGGGTTTATTTACAGCATCTGATGGTTGTTTAACTGGGGCTTTTCCTCGATCGTCAACCGAAGGACCGAGGCGATCTGCCATTGTCACTTTAAACTTAGACAAATCTGGGCTAACCCAGGGTTTCACCGACGACGCAGTAGATGGGCCCGGAACAGATGCTTGCGGCGTCTTTGGCATCCAGACTTTACGATTCTTTGGTGACTTTTCAGACACCGGCGAGACAGCAAAGCCTGTCTCGCTGGCGAGACAGTTCATACTTGTTTTGATTTTTCCAAAACAGTATGAAATCCTTTCTTGTGAATTTTTGAGTGATCTTCTCTATGCTTGGGATATCTATTAGCATTTTTTGACGCCTACATACAGTAGGTAGCTTGATGTATGCTATGGTGTGTACGAGGCCAGATTTGTCACAGGCCGTGAGCATGATATCGAGGTACATGCATGACCTCGGGAAGGGTCATTGGGAGGCCGTGAAGTGGATTCTTCGGTATATCAAAGGTATCGTGGATGTTGGTTTGATTTTTCAGAAGAATGTGAAGGATGGGCATGCTTGTATAGGCTATGTGGATTCAGATTATGCTGGGGATCTTGACAAGCGCCGGTCTACTTTAGGATATGTGTTTACATTGGCAGGAGCACCGGTATGTTGGACATGTACACTTCAGTCCACGATAGCCTATACAGTGGCTCTCTCTACTACAAAGGCAAAGTATATGGCGGTGACTGAAGCTGTTAAGGAGGCTTTATGGTTGCGGAGATTATTGGTGGACTTGGGGATTGCACAAGATACTATTCGGGTATATTGTGATAGCATGTCAGCTATCTATTTGGCATAGAACCAGGTTTATCATGCGCTCACGAAGCACATTGATGTCAGATTCTACTTTGTTCGTGACGTTTTGGATGATGGAGATGTCATATTGGAGAAGGTCCATACGTAGGACAACCCTGCAGATATGTTAACCAAATTTGTTTCAGGTGTGAAGTTTGGTCATTGTTTGGAGCTTTTGAACATTCTTCGGTGTTGAGGTCTTTGGAGGTCATTAGGTGAACTACATGAGGCTTGATTCCTTGGGCAAGAGGATACGTAGGCAGTCTTTACGATGCAGCTATTTTTGATTAGTTGATTTTGATGGGGGTGAGATTGTTTGGACTCTCGTTCGGGTTCTCGACTTGTTGTGGATTGAGTCCGTAGTCACGAATTAACTTCACGACGTACTGGACACAACAAGTGGGACATTTGTTTGCTTTGGTGTCGGCTCAGTTTTGGAAAAACTTCACCGATGTAGAAAATTGTGAGGTGGGGGTCACACGGAGTGCGTGTGACTCTTCTTTCCGCGTGAATAAGCGGCCCACAACCCGACAACCAGAGTACCCTCTATTTGCAGCTATATATAGCTGCCGAATAGATGCCCTAGGTTAGCGTGCAAAGGAATTTGGTTTTTTTCCGCGGTTAGTTCGGGAGAAAAAAGTGCAAGCAGCGTAAGGGGGAGAACGCAACAACAAAAAGAAAAAAACGCAGATTCCTTTTTTGGGCTATAGCAAAGTACAGAGGCGGCTGTCCTTTTGTAAAGAGAGATTAAGAGGGATTTAAGAGTTCGTTTGAGGGTTTTAGTTGTGTGATTGTAAACCCTAGTTGTATTCTCTTCCTCTAATAGTAGATCTCCCCCCTTCTTGCCCCGTGGACGTAGGCTATTTGCTGAACCACGTAAAATTTGTTGTCTAGCTGTGATTTATTATAGCTTGTAGGTTCCCTCGACAAGGCAGTTGTGGAGAAGAACTTGGAAAAAGCAGATTTTTGGTCATAAGTCGACTCATGCACATGCATAAGTCGACTTATGGTAAGTCGACTTATGTTGTGTCGTAAGTCGACTTACGATCTGCTGTGGATTGTTAATTTTGGGCTCTGGCAAGTCGACTTATCAGACCTATTAAGTCGACTTATGATCTCTTTTCCAGTTGTCATTTTTCGCTCTGCCAAGTGGACTTATGCAGACTGATAAGTCGACTTACGACGGGTTTTTTGGAAAGTTCAGGTTCCTATTTGCAGTCTGTTTGGGTTTCTGTTTTGGTATAAATACCAATACGATTTGAGGGTTTTGTGAGAGCATATTTGGGGATTTTGGAGCACAGAAAAGAAAGTTCTTTCTGAGCTATTGGTTAGGGTTATTGGTTGAGAGATTTGTTGGTGAGATTAGTTGGTTCGTTTGAGCGATTTGTAATCTCAATTTGTACTCTTCTTCTCTATTAGTGGAAACCCTCCCCCTTCTTGCCCCGTGGACGTAGGCAATTACCGAACCACGTTAAAATTGGTGTTTGGGTTTGTGCATTGATATTTGGTTGTTTTTGGCCTTCTTGGATCAGCGTTTGTTTTGGTTCCTCATCGCCGCCGTCAGTCACAACAAGTGGTATCAGAGCTCGGGCTACGCTTGGGCTATTTGGAGGAGTAGATCGCTTTGGAAGTTCGTCTAGGGCTTCGTTTGGTGATAAAGGTGAGATCTTTTTGGTAAAAATCTCATCTTTTTCAGTTTTGGATCTATTTCTCGTTTGTTTCCGCATTGGTTTGGTGGTGCCTTGAGGATTATGGCCGAGAAAGAAGGAGTTGTGGGCAGTACTTCCGGCGTGAAGACCGTCCAAAGCTTGAATATCCACTCGATGAAGATTGACGTGGAAAAGTTCAATGGCACAAACAATTTTGGACTTTGGCGATGCGAAGTCATGGATGCGCTCAACGCGCAAAATTTGGAAGATACGTTGGAGTTGGACGGGAAACCGGACAACATTGATGAGAAGGTTTGGAAAAAGATGAATCGAACGGCGTGTGGTGTGATTAGGTCTTGTCTCACTCAAGATCTAAAGTATGATGTGATCAATGAGACTTCTGCAAAGAAGATTTGGGAGATCCTTGAGAGCAAGTATTTGACCAAGAGTGTGGAGAATCGCTTGCATTTGAAGAGGAGGCTTTACCGCTTCCAGTTGAAGAAAGGAACCTCCATTGGTGATCACATGAACCACTACACGAAGCTTCTTGCGGATTTGGCGAATGTGGATGTTAAGATTGAAGATGAGGACAAGGCGTTGTTGCTATTGAGTTCCTTGCCTGACGAGGAATATGAGACCTTCGTTCTTACTCTTATTAATGGGAAGGCATCTCTTTCGTATAGTGAGGTCACCGCTGCACTTGTGAATTATCAGCTTCGAAAGAAGGATAAGGAGACTTCGATTGAGCCGGTAGCGGGGGCGTTGGTCGCAAGAGCAAAGGGTCCAAACCGTAGTGGGAGGTCGCAGTCTAGAGGGGCACATCTTGGAGTTCGTAAGAATCAATGTGCCTTTTGCAAAGAAGATGGACATTGGAAAGCCGAATGCCCAAAGTTAGTTGATCGAGCCGGGAAGAATAAGGAAAAAGCTATTCAAGCTTCAGAAGCGAATGTTGTCAATGCTAGTGGCAACGATTCAGATTCGGATTCTTCGGGCTACTCATTATCTGCACTGCCGTCAGTTTGTGTTGCCTACTCTACGGAGTGGATGTTGGATTCGGGGGCTACATACCACATTTACCCTAGAAAGGATTGGTTCTCCAGCTTTCAGGAGTTGGAAAGAGGGGATTTCATGCTCATGGGGAATGATCACAAATGCTCTATTAGTGGTATCGGTACCGTTCGGATCAGGATGAGTGATGGGGTGATTCTGGAGTTGGTTGGAGTGAGGTTCGTTCCTCAGTTGAAGAAGAACATCATTTCACTTGGAGCTTTGGAGGCAGCAGGCTATAGGGTGACCTTGGCGGATGCACGCTTGAAGGTTATATTTGGGTCCATGATTGTGATGAAGGGCGTCAGAAGGTGCAATTTGTACTATTTGCTTGGGAGCACGGTGATTGATAGGGAGATGACGACTTTATCAGATTCGGCTAGATTGTGGCATTATTTGGTGCTGGGGTATATGATTGGTAATGCCGTGCATTGGTTGTTGAGGAGTGCTATGACCTGCAGATTGAAGTCCTGTGAGCATATTGGGATGAGCAAGACCGTGGTGGAGTTTGGCATTCCTATCCATCGAGCAAGGGGTCTTTTAGGAGGTGTTAAGTCAGGTATTTGGGGGCCTTCCAAGGAGGCATCATTGGGAGGTAATCGTATCTTGGTTTTCACAGTTGATGATTGTTCTAGGCATTATTGGATCGCGACCAGTTCCCGTTGGTGTAAAGTCCTAGAAGTCAACAACAATTGGAAGAAGTGTATTGGCAGAAAGGTAACTCGTTGTTCTAGATTTGGTAGGGGTCCTTTCTTGCGTTTGTGCCGAGCTCACAGTAATAGGAGACACTTCATTAGTGTGGAGACTTTGGGGTGACGAGATGAGATGACAGTTTCGATAGGTCGTTCCTTTCTGGAGGAGGATCGGCGTTGGTTGTCGAGCATTGGTTCTGGAGCTTCGATATATTTGGGTCATCTTAGTCACAGGTCACCGACTGCTATATTAGGAGTTATTGGATCTGGTGGAGCTGCTTCAGATTTTGGGTTGCGTCGGATATTTGGATACCCAGCATTTGGTCACATTGAGGATGTGAGATTTGATCCGATTGGGCGTTTAGGGGAGGCTCAGTTGATTATCGTTTGGGAGCTTCTGATTTTGTTCTGAGCAGGTATGTCACTTTTGACTCTCGGCAGGTGGAGAGTGTTGATCAGATCGTTTGGATATCACAGCAGGTGGAGAGTGATGCTACTCCACGTTGGGTAGAGATTACTCCACGTACTCCAGATCATACTGCGTCATTTGGGATTCCAGCTGATGTGACACAGATTGGGGATCATTTGATTTTTGGGGATCATTTGATTTCGGATGCAGATGATGGATTGGTTTTGGATTCGGTTGCAGCTGGTGGACATGATTTGGATACGGCCATTGGTTCACCTCAGATGGAGGTGTTTGATTTGTATCAGTTTGGGGCCGCTATCAGTTGCAGATCCGTCGGCGATATTGGGGAAGAGTTGCATACTTTTCTATTTGTTTGAGGGCCTTTGGAGGCCGTTTGGTGAACTACGTGAAGGCTTGATTCCTTGGGCAAGAGGATACGTAGGCAGTCTTTATGATGCAGCCGATTTGATGAGCGACATCGATATTTGGGGTGAGTGTTCGCACTCCCATTTGGGTCTCAACACGTGAGGCATTTGTTTGGTTGGTGTCGACTCAGTTTTGAGAAAACTTCGCCGAGGTGGAGAATTGTGGAGAAGAACTTGGAAAAAGCAGATTTTTGGTCATAAGTCGACTCATGCACAGGCATAAGTCGACTTATGGTAAGTCGACTTATGTTATGTCGTAAGTCGACTTACGATCTGCTGTGGATTGTTGATTTTGGGCTCTGACAAGTCGACTTATCAGACCTGTTAAGTCGACTTATGATCTCTTCTCCAGTTATCATTTTTCGCTCTGCCAAGTCGACTTATGCAGACTGATAAGTCGACTTACGACGGGTTTTTTGGAAAGTTCAGGTTCCTATTTGCAGTCTGTTTGGGTTTCTGTTTTGGTATAAATACCAATACGATTTGAGGGTTTTGTGAGAGCATATTTGGGGATTTTGGAGCACAGAAAAGAGAGTTCTTTCTGAGCTATTGGTTAGGGTTATTGGTTGAGAGGTTGAGAGATTTGTTGGTGAGATTAGTTGGTTCGTTTGAGCGATTTGTAATCTCAATTTGTACTCTCCTTCTCTATTAGTGGAAACCCTCCCCCTTCTTGCCCCGTGGACGTAGGCAATTGCCGAACCACGTTAAAATTGGTGTTTGGGTTTGTGCATTGATATTTGGTTGTTTTTGGCCTTCTTGGATCGGCGTTTGTTTTGGTTCCTCGTCGCCGCCGTCAGTCACAACACCAGTCCTAGAACTGATGAGAGGAAGAGCTGATATCCCACTTTGTTAAGATATTTTGCTTTCGGTTCTTGTTTCCCTTGTGAAACGGGAATTTCGTTGTGATCTAATATCTTGTTGTGCACCTTATGCACCGGAGGTGCTGCTGAAATTTCTGCTGCGCACAACAGCAAGCACCAATCAAGAAAGTATGCGCCAGATAGAAAGTTGTTACACGTACACCCATCGGCATTCACTGCTTAAGAATGAATTGAGCATTTATCAACAGAGAAAAAAAGAAGAAGAAAAATGCATCAATCATCGAAGTCATTGAACCTGCACTAAGTCAAGCAAATAATATCAAGGATCAACTGGCAAGCAAACAGGGGGAATACTCAAGAATAATGAATAGCCGTTGCCCTCACGATATAGAAACTGCACCTGTATATTAGGAAAATTAATCTCTTTGCAAATGGACCCTCAGGTAAGGCCATGAATGAAGACAGTTCTATCAGCCAAATAAATATGCCATTTTCTAATTGACAAGATTCCACAATGTCCACTTGAACTTTGTCCTGAATAGCCTTATCGATAGTAAGCTTACATCATTGCCCCCAAGATGTGATGTGATGGTCATGCCTGACAAAAAAAGAGTGGACATTCAGGGGACACGGCTTAATTTTCTTCCCATATTTACCATTACAGTCTCATTGCAGCAAGTTGGCATAGTGCCTGGCTATTAGTAACCACAAATTTCACTGGTTTGCATTTGTTTGTTGCTTACAAATAATTAGCTCAAAGCATGTTTTTTCTTCATCACAAATCCTATCAAGTTTGATGCTCTCCTTGCAGGAAGATATGGCTTCCAAGACTTTGCTTGTATTTGCTTCCCTCCTTTTTGCCTCTATCCTCCTGTCCTCCGAGGTGGCAGCTCGAGTTCCCGCTGAGCAACTTTGTGAGCTCCTTCAACTTCAGACACCTCTTACTATCAATATGTTTTTCTCCTCTGGTTAGGTTATTTTGGCTTTGGGGAGGGAGTTAGGAACTTTTTAAGTTTTAACACAACAGATATGTCCAGACATTTTTTTAATGATTTATGCAGTTTATTCAGAGAAAGGAAAAGGAAGAGTGAGTAGGTTTTTATTCTAAAAGTTTTTTAAGGGAAAAAAGGCTATATGGAAGGGTTTAAATCCATTAAAGAGGCAAAAAGATACATCTATTTTTGTATTTTATTAATTTATTTTAGTTTTATATGTACTAGTTGGAATCAGGATGCAAGCCTAGAGGGTGGGTGAATATGATTGCTATAAATTTTTTAGATAAACAAAGAATATGTAGCAGAAAATAAAATACAAAATATACGAGCAACCAGCACAGAACGCGAGATTTTTATAGTGGTTCGGATCAAAATCTTACTTCCACTATTCCTTCTCGCTCAAGGTCTTCTTCACTATGACCGGAGTTATCCCTGAATCACAACTCGATTCAGTAGGCTTTACAAGTAGGACTCTGAAATCTACTCAAAACCAGTCGAGATACCCAACTCCTTATAATGACTAGAAGAGACCTAGCCCTAGGTAGTCACACTCAATAACCCTGGCTTGAGAACGCCAACTCTCAATTAACCTGACTTGAGTACACCGTCAAACTCGCAGGTTTGAAATAAAAAACCAACACTAAAAAAAATAAAGCATATTTGAAAAGATCTTACAGCCTTTTAAATAAATCGCTCTCCAAAACGATGATGTTAAAGATCAGTGAAGAAACGCTGTTGTAGATGAATGCAAAAGGCACACTTCCTCGCTAAAATGATCTCTTGATGTTGAGCGCGACGAGAAGAAGTTAAATGAGGCTCAGGGAATCAAATTCTAACTCTCAATATCTCACAAACCCTAAAAATTCATCTCTCGAACTTAAGCAAGTATCCTCCCTATCTCTTGTTATTAATCTCTTCTTTGATCCCTTCTTGAATAGACCTTGATTGTTTTGAAAAGGAAGTGTTCTAATTAGTATTGAAATAGGAGATCAAATTTGTAATCAAATGGCTAAGATTGAATTTGAAAATCTGCCAAAATGCGTCCAAACCATTGATGGTTAAACGCGGTCATCAATGGTTGATGCCTGTATGTGGGAAAAATTGCAATGAAGAGAATAAAGAAAATTGACTTGTATTTCTTTGATTCCGATTACAATTTGATTACAAAAGAGAAGAGAACGAATTTGGTTCTCCCCTTTGTTTAAAACTGGGTTCTTCACGGTGGTGATGGAGTGCCTCCCTCGAATGCTCACGTCGAGTTTGCTCTCCGTTGACGATCCGCACATCTTGATTCACTGGAACGATGTCTTCTCCTCACGATTCGACGCTGTGGAGAACTTGCGTGGCAAGTTTGAGAACTCTGAACGAGTTTAGAATAACTCTGTGAAAAGAGTTGATTTGAACCGAAGATCGGTTAATAAGCCAAGGCTAGAAGAAAGCTCCGGTGGTCGATCGTTGTTGAGGATGAACGTCGATCTCCCCCTCGCTGCCAAGTCCCAGATCCGAAAATGCCCGCCTGAAAAAGCCTTGAACTCTGGACCAAAGAAACCAACCTCGAACTCAGTTGAGTTTACTTGCTTTTTATAGAGGATTAAGGGGGTGTAACCGCCCCTTAAATCACTCCTAAGTGGGGTGTAACCGCCCACAAATGATGGGAATCGGTTTTGGAACCGTTCAGCTCTTGCTTTGAACGAGTCAAACGCCCACGTTGGCGTTCAGGACCCTAACTCCGTATTTTAGACTGGAGACGCGGAGTTGGGTACCCGCTGGGCATTGAAAAACGCGAGTCCGACCCTAGCGTTTTAATGTTGTAACGCGGGTCCGACTCCAGCGTTTTGATATTGTAACGCGGGTTCGACCCTCGCGTTTTGATGTTGTAACGCGGGTCCGACTCCAGCGTTTTACTATTGACATACGGGGAGGACCTCCGCGTTTTGGTCTTAGAGCGCGGTGATGAGTTTCGCGTCTTGCTTTGAAGAGATTATCAACAAGTAATCTCTTTTGTCATAGCGTTGCAAAGATCATTGTCTTGTAATCTTCGTCTTGGCTCCTTGAGAATATGAGAGTCGTCAGATTGTAACTCCTGATGTTGATTGTGAATGCTGTTGAACTAGAGCTCTCATCGGTTGTCGTGAAGGTCGTCAGATTGTAATCTTCAGCGATCTACGTGAAAGTCTTTAAGTTGTAGCCTTCTGGAAGTCGTCAGATTGTAACTTTCATCATCAGTGTTTGATGGGGATAAGCTATCTATTGTGATTTTTAGACAGCCTACAATGCCCATCATCGATGGTTCCCTATAGTTCATCAATTGTCCAAATTTTAATTTTTAAAATTTACAGATTGTTGATTGTAGTCCATCGATGGTATCGATGGTTAACTGTAATCCATCGATGGTACGATTTCTCATTTCCAAAAAATACATATTATTGACTATAGTCCATTGATGACTTATGGACCATCGATGGTTGCCTCGTGATCACCAATAGTTAATGGCTAAAATCAATTGTTCATATTGATTTTTGCATCATTTAAAGCCGAAACTTTTTCGTACTCATTTATTCCTGAAATATATCATCTCACAAACTTGTTAGTACCAAATAATAGTTTATTATTAATCAAACAAGAGATATTGCAAGAACAACCTTCTCCCTGAACAAAGTTCTAACAAGTTTTATATGTAACTTAAAAAAATCTGTATGCTACTTCCAAAGAGTATTTGGAATGTGGACGCTCTCACTTCAAAATTTCAAAGTAAAGCTTTTGATAAAAATTCTGAAACCTTAAATGTAAGATTATATAGAATTAAACCAAAATTTAAGTTTACAGATATATTTAACTTAATCCTCAGGTTTCTTAGAATCTTAAGATTGTGCTACTTTTTTGTTTTCTAAATCCTTTACTTTGTAATCACTTGATTAATAGATAAATTATGTAGAAAAGTGAAGAGCACGTGTACAAGACAGATAAATCTGTCTCGTCGTGCGAGGTATCTCGGCGAGACACCCAAGGGTGTCTCACACGCCGAGACAAGTCGGGCCAGTTTGGTTTTTTCAGCCCAGATCCGGTTTTGGTTTCTGTTTGCTATAAATAGGACTACGTTCCTAGGGTTTTCCAGAGGGTTTTGGCGGCTACTAAGGAGAGCTTTTTCAGATCTAAAGGTGAGATCTTGAGGAGAGAAAAAGAGAGAGATCTTGGAGTGATTGTACAAGAAAGAGGTCATCTTTCTTGGGTAAAATCAAAGTCTCATCTCTTTAGGTACATTTCGTTGGTGTTCTCCATCATAGTGGAATCTCCCTCCCCCCCCCCCCTCCCCCCTCTCCGTGGACGTAGACAAGTTTGTCGAACCACGTAAATCTCGTATCTCACTTATTGTATTGCTTGTGTTGGTTGGTTCCCTCGATATTTAGATCTAGATCTGATATTGGTAAGAGTGTATATCTCACCTTGCTGAGATATTTTACTTTTGTTGTTGTTTCATATCGAAACAGGAACATTGAAATTGACTTGAGTTTTATGAAAACAAAAGCCAAAGCTTTTCTCTTGAGGTGATTCGATTCTGTGACGAGTGGTAGGCGTGTTCGGCGCCCCCAACAATTGGTATCAAAGCCCCTTATTCAGATTGGTGGTGGTAGAACTTCCAATTTGAGGTGGTGCTTGGTTATTGTGTGGTGCACACAAGGTGTTTATTAAAATTCCTGGGAGAAGCGGATTTACTAATACAATTGGAGAATGGCGTCTACCAATAAAATGGTCCAAGTGGAAAAATATGCGATTGAAAAGTTCAATGGGAAGAATAATTTTTCCTATTGGAGGATTCAAATGAAAAACTCGTTGATTTCACAGAAATTGCACAAGGCTTTGGCGGGAAGAGAAAAGAAGCACAAAGATATGTCAGGTGAGGATTAGGAAGAGTTAGATCTCGAAGCACGAGCGTCGATTATCCTATGCCTTGAAAGGGATGTAGCTTTATTGGTAGATGAAGAGGCAACGGTTGCGGGCGTGTGATCAAAGTTAGAGTACCTCCTTGACGAAGAGTTTAATAAATTAGATCTACTTGAAATCCAAATTGTATACTTATAAAATAGAGGAAGGCTCATCAATCCGAGAATACATCAACAAGTTTGATAGGATTATATCAGATTGAAGGACATTTATGTGACAGTAGAAGATGATGATCAAGCACTTCTGCTACTTCTTTCTTTACCGAAGTCTTATGAGAACCTGGTACAAACATTGATGCTTGTATGTGACAATTTAAAGATGGATGAGACTAAAACGACGCTTCTAACGGGTGATCTTCATAAAATTACAACTAGTGACATAACTACTATGTTTTCGTCGAAAGTTACCTTAGTCATTGATTTCATTAAACTTTAAACGTTACAAATGAATTCAAACAACAAAAGAATAAAAGATTACAACTTTCTTGAAAATAAACGCAAGATCCGTTCGTCGTCTCTTGCTTGCGTGGGTCTTTAGCCTGTGACGGGGATGTCGATATCCGTGGACTACCTGGCAATCAGATCAGGTCCAGAGCTTCGTCGATCCGCGAGGAGATCTAGAAACAGAAGCGCTTATCTCGACAAAAGCGAGATAATTGCTCTTCTTAGAATTACCACAACGGGATAATACTAAGAATTGGATACGGGTGATGTAGATCTGACGACTTTCGATCTCTTGTGTTGAAGAACTCGATCACTCTTCAGTTCGGCAGGGCTTCGCCAATTCTCCAAAATTCCAGATCCGAAAAAGTGAGGGTCTGAGGCTTGTATTTATAGGCCCGGGGGAGTTTGGAGCGGTTAAAACCACCTAAAGGCCCAAATCTGCATTGGAGACACCCCAGGGTGTCTCCACTTGATCTGAGACACCCTAGGGTGTCTCCCTTGATCCGAGACACCCTAGGGTGTCTTGGCTTTGGCCGAGACACCTTAGGGTGTCTCATTGGTCCGAGACACTCCGTTATGGTGTATATGTCCGCTTCCGCTGTAAATTCTTCGTCCGAACTCGGATTTGAGTAATTCGAAGTGCGTTGGAAAGCCGACAAGGAGTTCTATCAGCTCCGATGGTTGGATCATCTGTAGAGTGAATGAGACACGAAGGGTATTGTTCCTTTTGTAAACATCACGGGGCTCCCGATTAGCCCGTACCTTCGTTATTCCGAAATTTTGTTAGTCCACGTAGTTCGTCGATTCACTTCAAGCGTTCAACGACATCAATCGAACTCCTGTGAACCGGATAGTGACGTTTATCGTCGTTCCTTAACACTGAGCTGTTCGTGGAGACCTACAGGCAATTTTCGATGCCTACATACTAGTGGTAACAAGGAGCAAGCACAAGGAGTGTTTGTAAGGGGAATGAGCAATAAGCGAGGAAAAAACAATGGAGGAAAGTCTAGATCGAAATTGAGACCTTTTGTAGGAAGACCGTATTTCAAATGCAGTGAGCTTGAGCATTTCAAGATTGACTATCCTAACAAGAGAGTAGGTGGGAAAAAGAACAACAATAAAAATAAGAGAAGAGAAGAAAGGAAGAGACGAGTTATGTCTCGGAGGAAGGGAGCGAAAAAGAATGTGATACCCTTACGTGTGGTGAAGATATATCTGGTAAGTGGATCCTTGATTTGGGTTGCTCTTACCATATGGTTTACTGCCTATAGAAGAATTAATAGTGAAACTGTGTTGATGGGGAATAACCATGCTTGTAAAACGATGGGGATTAGTGATATCAAAATCAAGATGCATGATGGAGTGGTCACAATCCTGACGGATATGAGGCATATTCCCGACTTACGAAAGAATCTTATCTCAGTTGGTGCTTTGGACTCCAGCGGTTGCAGAATTTTTATAGCGAACGGAGTGAAGAAGGTTGTTCGAGGTTCCCTAGTAGTGATGAAGGGCGTTCGTCATGGTAATCTATATACTCTCACGGGTACGATGGTGACAGGAGATGCAGCAGTTGAAACTGGTGGAAGTGGTGGAGACCAATGTGAACACACTCGGTTATGGTATAGGCGGCTTGAGCACATGTCAGAGAAGGGTCTAGATCTGCTTGGTAAAGAGGGTTTGCTGAAGAATATGAAGAACCTTGTATAGATTTTTGCGAGGATTGTGTATACGAAAAGTTACACATGGTCCAGTTTCTGAGAAGCAAGCACAAGAGTAGAGATATATTAGACTATGTGCATACAGATGTTTGGGGTCCGGCTCCGAAAACTTCCAAGGACGGTTCCAGGTATTTTGTCTTGTTCATAGATGATCATTATAGATATGCTTGGGTTTATTTTCTTAAGGACGGTTCCAGGTATTTTGTCTTGTTCATAGATGATCATTATAGATATGCTTGGGTTTATTTTCTTAAGCATAAGAATGAGGTATTCGATATATTCAAGAAGTGGAAAGTAATGCTTGAGAACAGAACAGACAGGAAATTGAAGACACTGAGATCTGATAATGGTACAGATTATACAGATGGTGCTTTCAAGAAGTTTTGTGATCAGGAGGGTATTATTCAACACTGGATAGTCAGGTCTACACCACAGCAGAATGGAGTTGCAGAGATACTGAACGTACATTGTGGGAAAAAGCAACGAGTATATGATCATATGCTAGTTTGGGCAAAGAATGATGGGCAGAAGCAGTTGTTATAGCTTGCTACATAGTGAATTGATCTCCACATTCAATATTAGATGGTGATGTACCCTATCGGGTATGGTCAGGGGAGCATGCAGATTATGATAGGCTCAGGATTTTCAGATGTACAACCTACTCTCATTGACTTTTTGCTCGCATTGACTTTTCAGATTGACTTTGAACTGACTATCTCCGTCATGATATATTGACTCACATTGACTTTTTGCTCGCAACGCGTTGACTGGCGTTGATCTAGGATTACGTGTTGACCGGCATTGACCCTAGGGTTTCGAATGTCGTACGTTGACTTTTTGATCGCAACGCGTTGACTGGCGTTGACCTAGGGTTACGCGTTGACCGGCGTTAACCTAGGGTTTCGGATCGCTTGACGTTGACACAGTTTATACTCGTACGTTTGCTGGAGCATACACAGTTTAAGCTCTTAAGGTATTGGAGCATGGTGATCCCAAATGTCGGAGCTGCAGGACCAACTGTTAAAGCTGATTCATCTGCATGTATAGATCTTATCCTGAGGTTGTTGGATGCTCAAGTTACGAGACCAACTAATAGAGCTGGTGCGTCAATGACTCGCATTTATAGAATTTTTGGCAAATCCTCAGCCATCAACGGGTTTGATGGGCCTTTACCGACTACCGTTTGAGTCGGGCTAGCATGCAGATTGTTTAAGTCCGTTCCGCATGTGACGTTAAGCTAAAAGAGTTAACCCTTTTAGTGCTACGATATTGAATACATAGACTTCGTCTTTCTCCTGTGAAAAGACTAAACAGCGACGTGTATCAGACGCTGACTTAGGATTTTTGGCAAATCCTCAGCCCTCAACGGATTTGACGTGCTCTTACCGATTACCGTTTGAATCGGGCTTACATGCGGATTGTTTTAAGCCCGTTCCGCATGTGACGTTGTGCTAAAGGAATGAACTCCCTTAGACTTGATGCTACGACTTCGAATACGTAGACTTCGCCATTGTTACGGGAATAGGCTACCCAGCAACGTGTGTTAGACGCTGACGTATCCCTACTTAGGCTTCAGGATAAAATTCCCCAGACTGGAATTCTGGTGTCTTCTTCAATCGGAGAAAGACTAAACCGGCAACGCGTGCTAGGCGTAGGCTTATCTCTATTTAGGAATTGAGATAAAATTCCTCGTGCACAAAGTGCACGGATTGGAAGTTGGGAATTGTGTCTTTTCTCAGAGTAAAGACGGACTGGAAAATGGAAGAGGAAGAATTTTATATTTTATCTCCCGGTACTGAAAAGGAAGAATTTTATATTCTATCTACAGTAGAAAATAAAACTCAAGGTGGGATCTCCACCCCCAGAATCCGAAAAGATGAAACTAAGAATGGGATCTCCACTCCGAGAATCGGAAAGGTTCAAACGACCCTAACTTTTATAGGATTGGTCATTTGAATCAAAAGAATCCCTCATTCGTTGAGGAGAAAGCTCAATTTCGACCCTAACTTTTATAGGTTTGGTGGAAAAAGAACAAAGGCAGACTCTCGTTTATCGAAAAGGAATGACTCGGTCTTAGTCCTAACTATTTGTAGGCTTGACTAAGTGAGATTAGGAACAATCCTAACTTTTATAGGTTTGATTGTTCGAATTGAAAGTGGACCTCCCGTTCATGGAAAGAATCGAGAGAGGAATTTGGCTTTGGCCCTAACTTTTATAGGTTTGACCTGAAAGCAAAGAAAGTGGAATACAGGTAGCAAAGAAAATGCCAACTCGTATTATCACTCAAAGGAAGACTTTAACATTGGTTATCCTGAAGATACTAAGGATAGTATTTTTTCAGGAACTTGTCGTTTATCGGCATCATAAGCCGGTCGCCATCCTTGGTGACTAGGCGATATGCGCCACTCGAGTAAACTGTCTCTACTACGAATGGTCCCTCCCATTTGGGTTCAAATTTGCCCTTCTTCTTGGAGTTAAGGATCATAGGCCTCCTTTCAGCTAGGACCAAATCCCCTTCTTTGAAGCTCCGTTGTCGAACCTTTTTATCGAAAGCTCAAGAGATTCTGGCTTGGTAAAATTCGATATGCTGTTGAGCTTCTAAACGCTTCTCATCTAGTCTTTCAAGTTCTTCGAGGCGTTTCTGATGTTGCTCTTCAGTCGTCATTTGAGTCGCAAGGACGATTCGAAGTGACGGGATTTGAATCTCCAACGGAAGAACGGCTTCACATCCGTATACCAGTGAATATGGGGTCGCTCCCGGTGGTGTGCGCACCGTAGTACGATAGGCCCATAGAGCCGCGCCAAGCTTGTCATCCCAGTCTCGTTTATTAGTTTTCACGAGTTTTGACAACAGTTTTATGATAGTCTTGTTGAAGGCTTCGGCCAATCCATTCGCTGTGGGATTGTAAGCTGTCGACGAGATGTCCTAAATTTTGAACTTTTCGCAGAACCTGATGAATGCATTGCTGAGGAATTGAGGACCGTTGTCATGTATGATTCGTCTTGGGACACCATGCCGGTAGATGATATGGTGATTGATGAATGCAATGACATTGCTCGTTTTAACTTCTCTGAGCGGAACAGCCTTAGCCCATTTGGAGAAGTAGTCGGTAATTGCTAGGATGAACCGGTCGCCTTTGACTGACGGGGGATTTATAGGACCAACAATATCCATTCCCCAGGTCTCAAACGGCCATGACGTAACCGAAGGATGCAAATGCTTCGGAGGTTGGTGCATATAATTCGCATGTAATTGACATGCATTACACTTTCGGGCATACGCTACCGCATCACTCATCATAAAAGGCCAAAAATATCTCATTCTTCTGATGCGGTCATAAAGCTTGGGGCCAGGTTGGTGTGCGCCACATTCTCCTTCATGTGCCTCTTTAAGGACTTCTTCAGCTTCTTTAGTCGATAAGCAACGTGCTAGCAATCCATCGTACCCCCTGCGGTATAGCGTTCGATTCTCCGTATTATAGTAGAATCTCGGCGCTCTTCGTCGGATTGAATCTCTTTCTTTCACATCTTCTGGGAGGATTCCATGCAAGATGTAATCAATGATAGGGAAACGCCAATCTCGGGGCTCGAACTCCACTTGAGTTGAATGTGTTTCCTTAATATCTTCTTCTTCGCCATCTTCATCATAGATCGGCACTAAGAGTTGGTGAGTCCTTACTGTAACAAACTGTTCTATTTCAGGAGGCTGCGCCAGTGATACGGCTAATGCTGCTAACGCGTCTGCGTAGGTATTCTGTAGCCGTGGAATATGTTCGATAAAGAATCCTTCGAATGATTCTGCCATCTCCACTGCCATCTTATGGTATGGTATTAAATCCTGACTTCGGACCTCGTACTCTCCCTGAACTTGTTTAACTATCAGTTGAGAATCACCGAAGGCTTCGAGATACTCAACCCCCAGTTCTTTGGCGAAACTGAGTCCTATGAGTAATGCATTATATTCGGCTACGTTATTTGAGCACGGTTCGGTCAACGAGTAAGCTCGAGGCATCACGTGTTTTCCTGGGGAAACTAAGACAACTCCAACTCCGGAATAAATCTTAGAACTCCCAGGAGCACTTGCTACATTAGTTGCTCGTGAAGCGCCGTCGAAGTATAAACGCCATACTTGCTGGTGCGAAGTTGTGTTGACTTCGTGGGTCTCATCGGGTAGGTCGTCATATATCTCGGCGGTATCCGGAATAGCGAACACCAAGGCGAGGCATTCTCTCTCAATCATAGGATATCGAGATTCAGCACCTACCATGGTTCGGCTTAAATAATATACCGCCTGCTCATGACCGTTATCATCATCTTGTGCAAGTAATGCACTTAATGAGTGGCTTGTCGCCTTGACATAAATCAAGAACGGTTTGCTGGATTTCGGTGCGACGAGTACGGGAGGTTTTGAGAGATATTCTTTAATACTCTCGAATGCCTTTTGACAAGCGTCGTCCCATACGAATGACACGCCCTTCTTTGTGAGCTTGGAGAATGGTTGGTATTTTCCTGAGAGGTTCGAGATGAACCGACGGATATAAGCTAAACGCCCTTGCAATCCTCTGAGGTCCTTGAGGTTTCTCGGAGGTTGCAATTCATTAATTGCTTTTACTTTATCAGGATCGATGTGAATACCTTTGGTGGTAAAGGATTTATTTTCAATTGATGGGCTCGCATCAAGTCGAACATGGTCTTCAAGTCCTTAATGTGATCTTTCTTATCACGACTTTTCACGACCAAATCATCCACGTAGCATTCGACAGTCTTCCGAAGATGCTCCTGAAAAATTTTCGACATGGCTCTCTGATATGTGGCTCCTGCATTCTTCAAACCGAATAGCATGACCGTGTAGCAGAAAACGCCGAGGGGTGTTCTAAACGCGGTATGCTTTTCATCATCTGGGTGCATCTTTATTTGATTATAACCAGAGAAACCATCCATGAAAGACATCCTCTCGAACCCGCACGTATTGTCGATGATGACATCTGTGATGGGAAGGGGGAAATCATCTTTTGGGCAGACAGCGTTGAGGTCTCTAAAGTCGATACATACCCTGACCTTCCCGTTCTTCTTAAGGACCGGGACAATATTGGCAAGCCACTCTGGATGCTGCTCTTCCCTAACGAAGCCCGAGTCAATAAGCTTTTTAACTTCGGCCTCGATTGCCTCTATCATTTGCGGACGAAACCGTCTTTGTTGTTGTTTGATAGGTTTGGCATCCGGCTTAATATTGAGACGATGTACTGCTATGTTTGGGTCGAGTCCTGGCATATCTTCGTAATTCCAGGCGAACACATCGATGTACTCCCTGATAAGAGAGATTAACTCTTCTTTCTCTTCTGGCGGGAGGCTATCGCTAATGAATATAGGCTTCGGATTATCTTCGCTACCCATATTCACCTGGAGTACCTGATCTTCGGTAGGAGGCTCCCTTTGCTCAAACCTATCGCCGTACTGCATGTTTAGGTGATGAACCCAAGGATCTTCCCAAGTCGGCATCTGATCGTCCTTCTCTATTGTGGTAGGATCGACCGTAACCATGTTCGACATTAACTTTTTGAACATTTCACCAATACTAGTGTCGGAATCCCAAGCTGAAGAATCAGAAGAGCACCCGTTTCTAGCTTTGTTAGCAATTTGATCAATGACTTGCCAGCAACATTCATCATCGGATGAGGAGACATAACCTAAACCTCTTTTATGGCGATAATAATCATCGGGTTTTCCTTTTGGTATATAGGCCATTCGAGGTGGAACTCGTGGACCTCGACTAAAGCAAAGACCTTCTCCGAGTGTGAAGTCATATCCATACTTTTCCATTAGATCGCGCGCTTTTGTGTTATACCTAAATAGGTGAGGAGCAGGTTTATCATCATCGTCTTCCTCTTCCCAGAAGTGGTCGGGTATCGGATATTCTCTTCCTTTACCGTAGATGACTTCCTTTCCACCCCCTGTCCCTGCGGGGATGACAATTGTCGTTCCGCATGGATCTTGTACCTGCTTTTTTGTCATGCAAAATGATTAAAGTGGCATATACAAGTCAGGGTTATCATACAATTCTTTAGTGATATTATCTAAACACATCGAGTACTCTAAATCATCGTTTATTGATAGTTCTTCGGCAAGCTGCCAGTTACAACTACTTTCTGATGATTCTTCATCGTCAAGATTAATTACAATGGGTACAATGTCATTAAGTACAAAACCGCCATCATAATCAAACTCAGCTTCGGTATCAGCTTCATCTCCGCTGTCCGTTACTTGGGCCGATGGTTCAGTATCGGATTCGGCGCCGTATAGAAGGGAATCGGTGAAATAGTTCTCCAATCCCTTAAACGGTTGCTTATCCGCGACCACCGTCTTGACTTCATTATTTGTGTCCACATACTTGAGGCACTGATGAAGAGTTGACAGGACTATCAGATTACCGTGGATCCAAGGTCGACCCAACAGTAAGTTATAGGATGTTTCCGCGTCAATCACGTAACAAGTGACTTCCGACTTTAAATCCCCGATCTGGCACTTTATCCGAATCTTTCCCAAGGGTCTGGACCCACTGGTGTTGAATCCGTAGATCGTAGTACCCGTGGATGCTAGCTTACTTGCCGGTATTCCAAGATTATGCATCAATCGAAACGGCATGATACTCATAGCGGAACCCGGATCGACTTGGATCCGGTTGACAACGCTGGAGCCAATGTGGCCGGGGAAATACAGAGGCCGATCATGCTTGGAATTTTTTGTCTGCATGTCTTCTTTGGTGAAGGAAATGCAGGGAAAATGGTGCGCCGCTAGATTACAATGTTGAACTGACGGCTCCGCTTCTCCAGAAGACGGCTTGATTCGAGTCAAGAAAGCTTCAGAGTCATTCAAGGCTTCCTGTAATGCTTTCCTTGTGTCTTTTGAAAGACGCAATAATTCATATAGGGTTATCCTTGCTGGTATATTAGCTAACTGTGCCATGATGTCAAAATGGGGCGGAGAGCTTGCCTTTCCCGGTTTGTCTCTCCCAATCGGATGATTGAATCGAGACTGCCTCGGGTTTTGGACTTATTGGCGTAGAGGTTCTTTCCCTTTCTCCTTTTGCTGGACTTTCTCCGTAGCTACAGGTGTTGGGGGAGTTGCGACAATTCCCAGTTTTGCTAATGTCTTGGAGGGAACGGCTTTGGTTATCCCCAGGTGCTCAGAAGCATCCGGATATTTGTAGTGATATTCATTCCCGCTCCGGGTTACAAAGGCCTCCTGTTCATCTTCAGAAAGCGGGAAGGCTGGAATTTCATCGTCGTCTTCTCCTGGAATAGCAGAAGCTCCATAACAAGACTTACCTTTTCCTTTTGACCTTTTCTTGGAAGAGGATCCAGTCCACTGCTCATCTCCAATCAAATCCGGATGAACCCAAAGAATCTCACCATTCGGGGCTGTGTGTGGTACAAGTCCTTTCTGGCGCTGTTTGTGAGGATCATCGTTCACGGTCTTCACTGCTGCATTTATTACCGGCTCATGCTGGAACCAGTTCGAGGGAACAGAACTGAAGCTAATCGATACTGCATTTGCACCCACCTTCTTCTCCTTAGGTTGCTTCATAGTAATGACCCCGACGTCGATTAGAGCTTGGATCTTATCTTTAAGGGCATAGCACGCCTTGGTAGGATGGTACACCGCTCTATGAAATGCACAGTATTTTGGATCGCTAATTCTTTTAGCATCTTCTTGATCCTGGACCGGGGGCAATTTGATCTTATTATTCTCTATGAGGTATTTGAAGATGCCGGGAACTTCATCCTCTTTGAACGAATAGACTTTTGGGAACTTCGGCTCCGAGGCCTTTTGTTTCTGGGGCTGTTGTTGCCACCTAGATTGTTGAGGCGCCTTTTGTTGCTGCTGTTGCGGTTGCGCTTGCACCTCGAATGTTTGGTTTGCGTCCACAGCATTTGCTTATGCTTTTCCCTTACCCTTAAGGGCAAAGTTCTGTTGCGGAGCGTTATTTGTTATTTGACCTCTTTCCGCTTTCTTCCTTTTAAGGAATCTTTCGGCTCGTTCCCCTTGCACTTTCAAGTCCTTCCAGGTCTTTGGTGGTGCCATTCCCATAGCTTCGAGGATGTCCAATAAAAGATTATTGTGACAAGTCTCGAGGATAAAGTCTTCACTGACCGGATCCCTACAATTCATGGCTTTGTTTCGGAATCTCTTCATGAAGTTTTTAACTGTTTCACCATTTTTCTGCTTCTCATCAAATAGTGTGCCAATTAAAATCTCGGTGTCGTCATCGAAGAAGTTTGTTAGAAATATATCCTCCATGTCATCCCAACTGCTGATACTCCCCGGCTTGAGGCGACGATACCAATCGAAGGCCGCTCCGCGAAGAGTGCCAACGAATGACCGCACCATTAAGGGTTCATTCCCGGAGATTATTCCTAAGTGAGACTTAAAATATATTAAGTGTTGGGTAGGGGAACCCTTTCCATCAAACGGCGTGAAGTTGATTAAATTGAACTTTGCCGGATACGGAATTGATTCCCACTCCCTTGGGTATGGACACGGTATGCCGGACCTCTTCACTTCTTGAGCATTCATCAACGCGTTGATTTTGCTCTCCAAGTCCCTCATTTTCTTGTCTTCGCTCGCATCTGCCTTCGAGTGGCTTCGGGGAGAGGTAACGTGGTCCTCCTTCGCATTATCATCTGAGGGACTGCGTCCGTTATTGTTGTTGACAGGAGGGATATTTCTGTTGACATTATCCTCTTCCCGTTCATTCTCATCTTGATTCGGATTATTGCGACGACTGGGTTCTCCTTGGTGAGTTGTCAGTGCCGCGATTTGCTGGTCATGCATCTCTCTCATCTGCTGCATGGCCATCTCCATCTCGAACTTGAAACTTTCCTTCTGCTTAGTCAGGGCATCTTCAAGCATCTTGGTTACTTGTTCGGCGCTGATCATAAGCGACTCGTAGGGTTATCCTGCACTAGATGCCGTGTCGTCGGACGCTATAGCCGAGCAGGAATCTGAACTATCATCTGACACCTCCTCTCCCAAAGGAAGTCCCTTTTGCATCCTTTGGTAATTCTTTCGCCTATTGGTCCCTGATCGCAATCGAGTCATACGCTGGGATATTTCGGCAAACTGATCTGGGTTAAAGCGTCATGTCGATTTGCCTCTGCCGGTCATATTAGCAGACACTTCTAGGAATTCGTCCTCTTGGCGGACAGGCTTCTTCCTACGGAAACGCCTTGGCTTGGTCTCGGACGTTCTGGTAGAAATTCTCTTGAACACCGAAACTCTCCTCGGGGCTTTAGAACAACAGCATTCTGACAATACTGCATTGATTATGTTGGTACACGGACAGTGAGACTCCGTGTCTTGAGCGTCTCTCTTTCGAGACTTACTCGCACCCCCAGTTCTATAGTACAACTCGTCAGTTTGATAACTGGAGCAATCCATAGAGTGCTGGCATAACCTCCCAGGTATAACACCGTCATCATCAGACGAATGTGCTTCCCTCTAGGGATACGACGCTTTATTAGCGTTTTCAAAAGTCGCACGTTCAAGTTTACGCTTCTGCGAGCGTGAAAACCCCACGGGCTCTTGAACTTCAACCCGCAATCCAATACGGTCGGTAACAAGGGCTTTCCCTCTGTTATCTTTCTTAGGGGGGATTGGCACGACCCCCAGTTTGGTTTGTTGTTTGGGGACCTTTCCACGGTCTCAATCGCTCCTTGACAGGTGCTTTACCTCGATCTCCTGGTAAAGGACCGATGTGACCTTTCAAAGGAACTCTGGATCTTGCAGGACCTACGTTCTTACTTGGCTCCGCCGGAGGTGCGGGGGCAAGGGAGACGGGATCTGAATTTGAAGAAGGTTAGACGGCTATTCCGTCTACTTTTGTCTTAGGCGCCGGTTTTGCCTTTGGCATCCACACCCGCTTGTGTTGAGGTGGCTTCTTGACCGTTTCCTCTTTTTGCATCTCTTCCGCTTTCTGCAGAAGGACTCGGGCATGCGCGAGCAATGCACGACGTTTCTTGATTCGATCTTCGAGAGTGGAGCGAGTCTTCTGGACGCGGACCCATTCATTTGTCTCCGCCTTGGAGGAGAGATTGGTAGTTCGCCGTTGCTGTTCTTAGCGCTGTCTGGACTTTAGATCCTCATTGTACCGGATCCTATCCATCGACTCTGCGGCCTTGGCCAATTGTCGTGCGAGGCGTTGACGACGTCTTTGGCGCGCCATCTTCGACAAAGTTGGAGCACCTTCAGCGGTCACCTTCACGGCGGAGAGGAGTTCCGGATCTGCAGCTTTGACCTCTTTGGATGCTGCAGGGACGTCGTGGGGCATGGGTGCAACAGCGGCGAGGGGATCTTGAATCTTCGATCCTGAGGGCCCGCGAGCACTCTTGGAAGAGGAAGTCTTCCTGCGCCTGTTTGGAGAGGCGGATCTGGAGGAGGAGGAAGAGAGGTACTCTTCAAACTTCTGTTGATCGAACTCGTATTCGATCTCTTAATTCACCCGGATCTTGAATGCCGGTTGCGTCACGACAGCCTCGGCAGCGAGGCTGTTGGCTCCTACTGTGGTCGCTAGTTTGTTTTCGTCGAAAGTTACCTTAGTCATTGATTTCATTAAACTTTAAACGTTACAAATGAATTCAAACAACAAAAGAATAAAAGATTACAACTTTCTTGAAAATAAACGCAAGATCCGTTCGTCGTCTCTTGCTTGCGTGGGTCTTTAGCCTGTGACGGGGATGTCAATATCCGTGGACTACCTGGCAATCAGATCAGGTCCAGAGCTTCGTCGATCCGCGAGGAGATCTAGAAACTTGAAGCGCCTATCTCGATAAAAGCGAGATATTTGCTCTTCTTAGTATTACCACAACGGGATAATACTAAGGATCGGGTACGGGTGATGTAGATCTGACGAAGAAACTCTATTGCGTTGAAGTACTCGATCACTCTTCACTCCGGCAGGGCTTCGCCAATTCTCCAAAATTCCAGATCTGAAAAAATGAGGCCTAAGGCTTGTATTTATAGGCATGAGGGGTTGCGGAGCGGCGAGACACCCTTGGGTGTCTCGGCTTTGGCCGAGACACCTTAGGGTGTCTCATTGGTCCGAGACACTCCGTTATGGTGTATATGTCCGCTTCCACTGTAAATTCTTCGTCCGAACTCGGATTTGAGTGATTCGAAGTGCGTTGGAAAGCCGACAAGGAATTCTATCAACTCCAATGGTTGGATCATCTGTAGAATGAATGAGACACGAAGGGTATTGTTCCTTTTGTAAACATCGCGGGGCTCCCGATTAGCCCGTACCTTCGTTATTCCGAAATTTTTTTAGTCCACGTAGTTCGTCGATTCACTTCAAGCGTTCACCGACATCAATCGAACTCCTGTGAACCGGATAGTGACGTTCATCATCGTTCCTTAACACTGAGCTGTTCGTGGAGACCTACAGGCATCTTTCGATGCCTACATACTAGTAGTAACAAGGAGCAAGCACAAGGAGTGTTTGTAAGGGGAAGGAGCAATAAGCGAGGAAAAGACAAGGGAGGAAAGTCTAGATCGAAATTGAGACCTTTTGTAGGAAGACCGTGTTTCAAATGCGGTGAGCTTGAGCATTTCAAGATTGACTATCCTAACAAGAGAGTAGGTGGGAAAAAGAACAACAATAAAAATAAGAGAAGAGAAGAAAGGAAGAGACGAGTTATGTCTCAGAGGAAGGGAGCGAAAAAGAATGTGATACCCTTACGTGTGGTGAAGATATATCTGGCAAGTGGATTCTTGATTTGGGTTGCTCTTACCATATGGTTTACTGCCTATAGAAGCATTAATGGTGAAACCGTGTTGATGGGGAATAACCATGCTTGTAAAATGATGGGGATTAGTGATATCAAAATCAAGATGCATGATGGAGTGGTCAGAATCCTGACGGATATGAGGCATATTCCCGACTTACGAAAGAATCTTATCTCAGTTGGTGCTTTGGACTCAATCCTGACGGATATGAGGCATATTCCCGACTTACGAAAGAATCTTATCTCAGTTGGTGCTTTGGACTCCAGCGGTTGCAGAATTTTTATAGCGAACGGAGTGAAGAAGGTTGTTCGAGGTTCCCTAGTAGTGATGAAGGGCGTTCGTCATGGTAATCTATATACTCTCACGGGTACGATGGTGACAGGAGATGCAGCAGTTGAAACTGGTGGAAGTGGTGGAGACTAATGTGAACACACTCGGTTATGGCATAGGCGGCTTGAGCACATGTCAGAGAAGGGTCTAGATCTGCTTGGTAAAGAGGGTTTGCTGAAGAATATGAAGAACCTTGTATAGATTTTTGCAAGGATTGTGTATACGAAAAGTTACACATGGTCCAGTTTCTGAGAAGCAAGCACAAGAGTAGAGATATATTAGACTATGTGCATACAGATGTTTGGGGTCCGGCTCCAAAAACTTCAAGGGACGGTTCCAGGTATTTTGTCTTGTTCATAGATGATCATTATAGATATGCTTGGGTTTATTTTCTTAAGGACGGTTCCAGGTATTTTGTCTTGTTCATAGATGATCATTATAGATATGCTTGGGTTTATTTTCTTAAGCATAAGAATGAGGTATTCGATATATTCAAGAAGTGGAAAGTAATGCTTGAGAACAGAACAGACAGGAAATTGAAGACACTGAGATCTGATAACGGTACAGATTATACAGATGGTGCTTTCAAGAAGTTTTGTGATCAGGAGGGTATTATTCAACACTGGATAGTCAGGTCTACACCATAGCAGAATGGAGTCGCAGAGATACTGAACGTACATTGTGGGAAAAAGCAATGAGTATATGATCATATGCTAGTTTGGGCAAAGAATGATGGGCAGAAGCAGTTGTTATAGCTTGCTACATAGTGAATTGATCTCCACATTCAATATTGGATGGTGATGTACCCTATCGGGTATGGTCAGGGGAGCATGCAGATTATGATAGGCTCAGGATTTTCAGATGTACAACCTACTATCATGTCAACTAGGGAAAGCTTGACGCAAGGGCTAAGAAGGTAATATTCTTAGGGTATACAAAGGGCGTAAAAGGCTATCACCTTTGGTGTACAGAAGAGTCCAAGTTCGTGATCAGTAGAAATGTTACCTTTGATGAGAAATACATGATAGCTTTATCAAAAGCTAAGGCACCCAAGGATGATGGTGTTAAGACTGTTGGGACTTCAAAGTCCCAGGTGATTGAGATAGAACCTAAGGGCCAACCAGGTTCTATTCGTGTTCAAGCAGAGGATCATGGAGACACTCAGGAAAAGGGTCATGATGAGCTTGAACAGGAGGAGGTTCAGCAAGAAAATATACATGCACTACAACAATAGCAACTCGAAGATAGTTTGGCTTCCACTAGGCCAAGGTGAGTATACAAGCAGGTTCAGAAGTTGGGGTCAGATCAGTCTCTGAAGCACTGTGGGTAGGTAAATTTGATTGAGTACGCACTCTCGATAGAGGATGATGAGTCGGTCACCTTCAAAAAAGCTATTCAGAATAGGGATAGTAAGAGTTGGTTGGCTGCGATGGAGGAAGAGATAGAATCTCTCTGGAAGAACCAAACATGGGAGGTAGTCCCATTACCCATAGGGAAGAAAGCTATTGGTTGTAAGTGGGTGTACAAGAGAAAGAAGGATCCTTCCGAGCTCGGTGGTACAAGGTACAAGTCTAGACTGGTGGCTAAGGGGTTTGCACAAAGAGAGGGTGTGAATTACAATAAGATCTTTTCTCCAGTGGTGAAACACACTTCTATTTGGGTGCTATTGAGTATTGTTGCTCATAGTGATCTTAAACTGGAACAACTCAATGTTAAAACAGCCTTCTTGTACGGAGACTTGGATGAGAAAATCTATATGCATCAGCTTGAGGGTTACAAGGTTGAGGATAAGGAGCATCATGTATGTCGCTTGAGGAAATTATTTTATGGATTAAAACAATCTCCTCGGCAGTGGTACAAGTGATTTGACTCCTTCATGCTAAAGCATGGGTTCTCCAGAAGCGATTATGACTGTTGTGTCTATATTCGGAAGCTTCATGGAGGTGATTATATCTATCTTCTTTTATATGTGGATGACATGCGTATTGCTTCGAGAAGAAAGGTGGAGATAGATAGGTTAAAATCTCAACTTAGTAAAGAGTTTGAGATGAAGGACATGGGCGCTGCTAAGAAAATACTGGAATGGAGATTAGAAGAGAGCGAGCAAATCGGTAATTGTTCTTGAGTCAGAAGTGCTACATTGAGCGGGTTATCGCAAGGTTTGGGATGCAAAGTTCTAAGTCAGTGGAGACTCCATTGGCTCCACACTTCAGGCTCTCAGGTAAACAATCTCCCACTACATCGGAAGAAAAGACACACATGAAGTGTGTACCTTATGCTAGTGTAGTTGACTATTTGATGTACGCAATGGTGTGTACACGTCCAAATATTTCATAGGCGGTCAGTAGGTTCATGGCGAATCCGGGAAAGACGCATTGGAAAGCAATGAAATGGGTCCTGATGTACTTGAAGGGTACCGTTGATATGGGTATGTGCTTTAGGAGATACGTGTTATATTGATGGGTTTGTGGACTCAGATTATACGGGCGATCTAGACAGATGACAATCTACTACTGATTATGTGTTCAGAATACATTATGCTCCAGTTAGTTGGTGATCGATGTTACAGGCTACAGTGGCATTTTCTACTACAGAGACTGAGTATATAGGCATGGCAGAGGGAGTGAAGAAAGCATTATGGTTATGGGGTCCTCTAGATGATTTGGGGATTGAGTAGGATTGTGTGAACTTGTGGTGCGATATCCAAAGTGTGATTTATTTGGCTAAGAATCAAGTTCATCATGCTCGTACCAAGCATATCGATGTCAGATATCATTTTGTGCGGGATGTCATAGAAGAAGGTGATATTTCTTTCATGAAGTTGCACACAAATGAGAATCCTACGGACATGTTGACCAAGATGGTGATAAGTAGCAAGTTTCAGCATTACTTGGACTTGCTTCATATCAGCCCGTGTTGATCTGCCCAAGAGGCTATGGCCCTTCGGGGCGATGATGGGGTGAGGTGGATACTATATGGAGAATAATGTGCATAACTACGATTAGCTTGATCCCGGTCAGAGGGTATGTAGGCAACCATGTTATAATGGTTCTACTGGTTTGGTCTGGTTTAGCCTGGTTTGGTGTTTCAAATCTCTCTGGTGATGTTCGCGGTGTTCTTCTGGTGTTCGTCCAAAATTTAAGCTTTATCAAATGATGTACGAGGTGGAGAATTGAAGAGCACGTGTGTGAGACAGATAAATCTGTCTCACCATGTGAGGTGTCTCGGCTATCTCGGCGCGAGACACCCAAGGGTGTCTCACACGCCGAGACAAGTCGGGCCAGTTTGGTTTTTTTAGCCCAGATCCGGTTTTGGTTTCTGTTTGATATAAATAAGACCATGTTCCTAGGGTTTTCTAGAGGGTTTTGGCGGCTGCTAAGGAGAGTTTTTTCAGATCTAAAGGTGAGATCTTGAGGGGAGAAAAAGAGAGAGATCTTGGAACGATTGTACAAGAAAGAGGTCATCTTTCATGGGTAAAATCGAAGCCTCATCTCTTTTGGGACGAGCTTGTGGGTTGTACAAGTCGTCGGTGTTCTCCATCATAATGGAATCTCCCTTCTCCCCTCTCCGTGGACGTAGGCAAGTTTGCCGAACCACGTAAATCTCGTGTCTCACTTATTGTATTGGCTATTGCTTGTGGTTGTTGGTTCCCTCGATATTCAGATCTAGATCTAATATTGGGAAGAGTGTATATCTCACATTGCTGAGATATGTTACTTCTGATCTTGTTTTATATCGAAACAGGAACATCGAGATTGACTTGAGTTTTGTGAAAACAAAAGACATGGCTTTTCTTTCGAGGTGATTCGCTTCCGCGGCGAGTGGTGGGCGTGTTCGGCGCCCCCAACAAAAAGGACACAACTTTAGTTTTTAGATAGCTTACATGTCATGGATCACATCCAATAATTTATTTTCGATTTGAAGCTTTATTTTGAAATTTGAAATTAGGGTACCCATACTCCTGATAATTCAAGCGACTACCAGGATATGTATTTATTTATGCCTACTACATATCGTTTAAATGAATGCCATTAGCTACTCTTTTGAAAGTAAAATAATTAATGTTATGATATAATATTGTTCTTGCTAATTACAGCACGGATGAATAATGAGAGAGCAGATTATGATGAATGCATGTATGGATGCTGCCGAACAACTACACCCCCAAAAGAGAACCAGAGTGCTAATTGTCCTTGCTGCTCAACTGCTTTGGAGAAACCTGATGCTGAATACACGACTGAAGTGCATGACTAAGATGACTTGCATACAGCATTTCGTGGGCTTTGGAGATGGGGAGGAATGGTTTTCTGGGTGCCTTAGTTTTGTCGGTGCATGTGAACGTGCTAGTACTCTATGGTGGTGTCTGTGTCTGTGCTTGTGCATGTTTTCTAGCATGCACAAATAAAGTATAAAAAGTGACTGTCATCCATATACCGTAAAACAGATGAAGTATAAAGTGGCTATAATCCATAGATTCCAATTAAGTCCGGTCTTTGTAACTTATAATTAGATTTAAGCTTTGCAAGAAAAAAATGAATTTAAAAAAAACAGTATAAATTTACTGCAAAAAGGGGCTCGGACTCGGCTGGGCCCAAACCCGGCCCGGCCCCGGGACAAGCTCGGAAAATAGTTTTTTGAGAAAAATGGTTGTAACTTTACAGTCCTAAGTGTATATAGTTGTATATATTTAAGTACTCAAGTATGTACACACACACTCTTAGCATGGTATAGATACTAAGATATAAGTATATAAGTATATATAATGTAGTCATAAGTATATTTATATGTGTATATTATAGAATTACAGTTATATAAGTACATAAGTATAAGTATATATAAGTATATTGCATCTAGTATATATAAAAGTACATCATATAAGTAAAGCTTATAATTGTACATAAATGAGCATAATGTAAGTATGAAACAAATACATATATAACTATATAATGCATATTTATAAATAAGTAATATATACTTATGTAATGCTTTCTCTCTCTCTCTCTCTCTCTCTCTCTCTCTCTCTCTCTCTCACCGTCTCTCTCTCTCAAAAAAAACAAAAATAAAAAATCCGGGCTGGCCCAGACCCGGGACCAAGACCCGGGGCCGCCTAATGGCCCGCCCAAGGGCACCTGTTTTGC
>NC_033801.1:5091150-5105356 GCF_001876935.1 Asparagus officinalis | reverse complement strand
CAAGCCTCAATTAGCCTCCCACTTAAAAAAAGAAATAAATAAATAAATAAAATGAAAAAAATGAAGATGATATGTTTTTTTTACTTTTTGTTCTTTTTCAAAAGATCGCCTATAAAATGGGCTGAAAAGTACAAAAACCTCCATTCAAGTTCAATTTATACAAAAACTACTTTCAAAGAGGTTTCTAGATGCAATCAACTAGCTTGACCTATTTTTTTTAATGAAATTTCAATTGAAATCTCTAACTTTAGAATACACATGACAGGCGCATGACATGTATATTTACCAAATGTTGATCTATTTTTAGGTGTCTTTTTTAAGGCCTTTTTGGGTATTTAATTAACCATAAAATATGTCAAGGTGGTTGATTGTGAACAGATCTCCCTTTAAAGGTGGTTTCTATATGAATTGAACTTGAAAGTACGGGTGGAAACAAACTAAATAATAAACAAATAGTTCGTTAAGGACCCGTTTGGCAAAGGGTTAATGAAGAGGGGTTAAAGAGAAGAATTAATGTTCTTAGCCAATTTGATAATCCGAAGGACTAAATTATTAACCCGTTAAATAAGTTTTATTTTAGTCCTTATGATCAGTTTTAGTGTTTGGGAATAACAATGATTTTGACTATTTTCTTTATAATTAGAAGGGTTAATTCTTATTCCATCTAAATAGGAGTATTAGTAAACCCCTCATTTTGAGGGGTTAACTCATTTTAACCCCTCTAGAGGGGTTAACTTAACCCTTCTATATTTTTTATGTTTGGCAAATTATGGAGGGTTAACTCACTTTAACCCTTATATAGATTTGTTGTGTTTGGCAGGTTAAGAAGGAGTTAAGTCTCCTTAACCCCTCACTTAACCTTTTGCCAAACGGTGCCTAATTGTTCAACTAACTATTCAGTTAAATTCGATTCGGTTGTTCATTTAACACTAAACTAATAATTTTTAGCATTTGAATTCATTAATGAATAGAATTTAACTAATGTGTATCTATTAATTTGCATATCAAATATTCACTTAAATTTTGATCGCTTTTTAATTTGTATTATTATGCATATGATGTTAAATTTTCAACCCACTTATTTTTAACTTAAGTTCTATTTACTAATTTTTTAGAGACTTAAATGAGATTAGATTAGCTTTGTAATGAAATATTCAAATTAAACATATGTACATGATAATTATAAAGGAATAATTTTCATTTATAAATTTAGATTATTATTTAAAAATCTTCTTTAGCTGAATGAATATACCTTGATATTTGATAAATATTCGTAAAATATTCATGAATATTTATCAAATACTGATTATCCGAGTTCTAAGTCCAAAAACTCCATATATGGATATTCAAATCCGGGTTCAAATTTGATAATTTTAAACAAACACTTTAATATTTGATTCAATCTGATCGTTTGTCACCCCTACTTGAAAGGCTTAAAGGTGGTTTTTTTTTTTTTTTTTTTTTTTGTGGGGGGGGGGGGTTGGGGTTGGGGTGCTTTTTAATTTTTCACATTTGAGAGGGATAGCTAAATATTCACTAATTGAAGAGCAACTATTCAAAACACATTAATCTTTTCTCTCCCCAAGATTCCTAGTCAAAATTGGTGACTATGATATCAGGTAAAAACATCGGGATCGTTATGAATGCAAACAAACGCATATATCTAAGGGGTTAAAATAAGAAAGCAACAATATTTTGAGAGCCATATACAGGATTTTTTGTACTTGTTATCAGTTGCAGCCCGTGTCGGTCGGCTATGATTGCAATTGTCTGTTAGAAGTCTAAATTGTAGAAGAATCACAGAGAGCTCCAACTATGAACACCTAGAATCTTCTATGAAAATGTATAGTATAAGATTTCCAATGAATCATGATAAATAAGATGAATCAAGCTCATATTAGAACGATAGCATGTTAGAAATATCTACATATGCCTAGATATTTACTCCTTGATTTGAGCCTTGATTTGAGAGATTGCTATATTTTAGGAAGATTTTGCTTGATTCATTCATTGATTGTAATTACCATGTATAGACTATTTCGCTCATCCCTATATAAAGGGACCGATTTCATTGTATCAAAATAAGATTCATATTCAAAATCATTGCTATCTCAGATTCTTACCATGGGTATCAGAGTAGGAATCGTTCAAATCATAGTTTTCATTTAAAAAAGAAAATCGTACATACCGTCACGACGAAATTGTCACACCAGCCGGCCGACGAGACGACGATGCCAGATCTGACTCCAAAGCTGCCCGACGAAGCCAGATCCGACGCCGCTGCGCGCGGGCCGTTCGTGTCTTCAGCGCCGCCGCCATATCCGACCGCAAATGCGTCGCCCTGCTCGCCCACCCGACGCCAGATCCGACGGCCGCCATGCGCCATTGTGTCTTCAGCCGACACCGTCAGCCAGATCCAACCTTAAATCTGCGCCCTGCTTCTCCTCACTTGACGCCAGATCCGAAGCCATTGCTCGCCCGACGACTCCAGCATCCCTCGACTAACGAAGCGCTGCTCGCCTTGCATCCTCGATGATGCGAAGCCGTGATCGCTCGACGACGCCGGTAGCTCGCCCTTGCGATTGACGAAGCCCGACTGACGAAGCCCCTGCTCGATCCACGACATCGCAGTTTCTCGTTCTCCTTCACCCTCTGATTGTTCATTATGAATTCATCTGAAAATCAAATTCCTATTACTATTAAACTTGATGGAAATAATTATAGCCATTGGTCTATGCTATTTCGAAATTTTTTGAAAGGCAAGGGCTTTTGGAAATATGTCACAGGTAAAGAATCTTGTCCCACTGAAACTGATGCCAAGTTTGACGAATGGGAAATCAACAACAATAAAATATTGATGTGGATCGCCAATACCGTCATCCCATCCATCAGTATCCAACTTGGAAAGTGCATCACTGCAAAGAAAGCTTGGGATTTTCTAACACAACGCTATGTTCAAACCAACTTTGCCAAAAAGTACAAGCTCGAACAGGATATACGTGCTCTCCAACAACAGCCTGGTCAGACAGTTTCTGATTTTCACTCTAGCTTGTGTCTTATTTGGGATCAGCTTGAGTTAATGGAACCACAGTGGACTGTTGATATAAACTTGTGGGAAACCTTTCGTGAGGAAACACGACTTGTTCAATTCCTTATGGCGCTCCGAGAAGAGTTTGAGCCAATCAGAGCTTCTATACTTCACCGCAAGCCTCTCCCTTCTGTTGAGGAAGCCTTGACAGAACTAATCATCGAAGAAACTCGCAAGGGCATTGCACCGAACATGTCCTCGGTCTTCATCGCGGCTCCTCGCTCACAGCAGCCCTTTTTCAAACTAGCCACCAACAACTCATCACCACGCCCTCAGCAAGCATCCCCCCGTTCATCCAAAGACTCAGTGCAATGTAACTACTGTAAGGAATTCGGACATATTGTTAAATATTGTCCTTCTCCTACATCTCGGTACATGCGCGGCCTACAAAAATCCACCAGGCCATCCGTCGCGTTTACCTCAATCGATAATTCGTATCATCATACAGTTGCATCTGCCTTCTATCCTCCATCAGGTATCTCCACTCTGTGGTTTCTTGATTCTGGGGCATCAAACCACATGATTTTTTACCCAACACACTGTAGGGTGTAAATTTTGATCTCCCGAAAACAGGAAACTTCGTTTGTATTGATAAGAAGGCTTATTACAAACTAATAAATCGAAATTACAACAGAAGCAGAGGGAATGCCCTCTTTGTTTAGTGTGTGGACTTTTGGTGGCTACAGGATGCTTCGCTCGATGCTCGTGTCGAGTCTGCTTCCCTTGGACCGTCCGACCGAGGTTGCTAGGGAGCTTCAGTACGCAGTAGAAGCTCGAGCCGATAGAGTTCAGACCTTCTAGTTCACCGTCGATCGGGGCTCGGAACTAGGAAGTGGTGCTGCAATGCAAAGATTATGCAAAGAGCTTGGTTTAGATGCCTTTTCCAAAGTTTCTCGACCCCTTTTAAAGGTTGTTGGAAGAGACTCTTAAATGAAAGAGAGGCAGTTTGGCTGTTCCTTGAATTATGGGATGTGACCATACATTGTTCAGAGACATCCTGTCGTTCACTCGTACCATGAGCGGTCATTCGAGGGGTTGTGTTTTGCATCACGTCACGTAGGAGTGGGAAAGCCCCTCCTCGTATGCGTGACAACGGCTATCAGATACTCGAGTGGATCTGACCAACCACCGAACGCCGGTGGCTCTCACCCTTCGGTTAGATAAATGAGGTAAGTCGTATTTATGAGGGTGCAGGTTGATTTGGCGTTTGTCCGATCACTTGTACTGTGAGCGGCCATTCGGCGGGTCTGGAGTACCGTGTCTTCTCTCTTCAGGCCGAGAGAGGTGGGGAAGCGGTTTCCTGGTACTCGAGTGGGCTTGGATAGCTCGCTGAATGCCGGAGGATCCAGCCCTTGACTCGGACCGCCGAGGTGAGCTGCATTTATGAATGTTCAGGTCGACTCGACACCTGCCCAATCATTCGTACTGTGAGCGGGCACTTGACGGTCTTGGAGTACTGTGCCCTCTCCTTTCGGGTCGAGAGGGGTGGGAAAGCCCATCTCAGCACGTGGGGTAGCAGATACCCGGCCATGTTGGCGGCCTTGAGGTCTGCTGGCGGATTTGAATACAGACTCGGTCGGGCGAGTTGTGATAAAGGGTGAATTCCTGTGGCTTTGGGCGACTTCCCCTTATAGGCAGATTTCTTGCAAGTCCACGGAGGTATTTTTTACCGTCTACAAGACCCCCTTCAAAGTTTTCAGACCTAAACCGGCCTGCGTGTGGTCTGGAATACTTTGAATAAAGAAGTTCTTGGTGAAACAAGTACATTTGGTTTCTTTTAGGATTTTTAGCAAACCCTCAGCAATCAACGGGTTTGATATGACTTTACCGATTACCGTTTGAATCGGGCTAGTCATACTATTCCCCTCAGTATGATGAGTTGTCAAGTAGTTTCTCTTAGACTTGACGCTAAGATTTCTACTCTCCACCTCAGCCATTCGAGGCGTGGGTTTAAGCGAGGTCATCTCGTTGGCGGTTCACGGCTCGGGACAAGTCGTGTAATTTGTCGTTTATCTCCAAGGGCGAATGAGCCGCTCAGGCGAAGTTAGGTTTTGGAGGTGAAACTCTGTTCGACTTGCGGATTTGGGTCGAGTTTTCGTAGGCGAGATCTTTCCTTTTGGGCGAAACTAGGTTCGGTGTGGGTGAGCCACGCGTCCGCTGGTGGGCTTCGTGCTTTCCAGCTAAGACGGCGTGGTTCTGTCATGTCACGCTCTGACGTAAACTTCGTGCGCCTCGTCTGAATCGTGGCCGTGGTTTTCGAACCCAACCGTCGGATACGACCGTCGATTTCGGCTCGGGTTCCGGGTTTTCGACCGACCTGTTTCCCGTCTCGACGTAGCTGTAGGCGTATAAAATTGCTTATAGGTCCCTCAGCACAGCTCGGCACAAACCGACGAACCAACGAGGCGACGAGATTGACGAATCGCACGCAAGCAACGGAATACATCCATTCGCGTTTGGAATCAAGCCAAGGGTTCGAAGAGTCAACGAGTCATCCAACCAAGGGCAGACTCGGACGAATCACGATCGAATCAAGATCAGTTTCGGACTCGAACTCAGAAGTGGATTTACTGCCAAATCAGGAATCGGATCTACTGCCAGATCAGATCAACAAATCAGAGTCCGAATCAACCACGAGACCAGACAAAACGACGAAACCCAACGCCTAAGGGGGCTCGGCCAAAGCCGAGCCACCCATAACTTGAACATTCAGATCTGGTTCCCGGCGAGCATCCACGTCACAAAAGGCAGGAGTTCGAGAGGAAAAGAGATCAGATCTGAGATCTACACGAGATCACACTCTGGATCAAAGCTTGGTCTTTGATCTCGAGATTTGGACGATTATTTCCTTAGTGAACTAATCCTCCCCGGCTATTATTTCCTTCGTGAAATAATACCCGTCAAATCGTGTAGATCTGACCGGATCTAGATCGCGCGGTGGTCCACGGATTAACCCCGGCGTTGGCAAAGAACCCACACAAGCGAGCGACCGCAAAACAGGAGCTCGCGATTTGTTCGACACAAAAGGAGAAAGTTGTAATTTTCTTTATTTCTTGTGTTATTTGATTTTCGTTGTAACCGGATCTAAAAAAGACCGGATCTTTTGTAACCAAAAAGCAATTACTTGAGATAACAATGAATTCAATGAAGGCAATTTTCCCCGCGAACAATCTGGCGACCACAGTGGGAGCCGACGATCTCGCTGACGAGATCGATGCGTCGCAACCGCGGATTTCAATCCCGGTCGAGGAGGAGGTCGAGTACGAGTTCGACCAAGCCAAGTTCGAGGAGTACGTGTCCTCGTCCGGATCCACCTCCCCCCGCAAGTCCAAGAAGTTCTCCTCCAGGAGAAAAGTTCGTTGGTTCGAAGAAGCTCGGAAAGCCAACGAAGCTCTCACCCCAGCTGACGCCAAAGTTGCGTCGGGGGAAGTTCCACCGACCTCCAACCAGGTCAACCCTACTCCCGCCGACGCCTCCACTGTTAAGGGCGTTGTGACTCTCTCAAAGAGAGCCCGCCAGAGACGACGTCAACGCCTTGCGTGGAAACTCGCTAAGGCGATGGAGTCTACAGATGGATTCCGCTACAATGCGGATCTGAAAAATAGAGAAGGCAAACAGCCTCAACCACCGATGAAAGGCGACTCTTCCAAGCCGCCAAAGAACGAATAGGTCCGCATCAAACGGAACCATTCGACACTCGAAGAGCGCATTCGCAAGCGCCGCGCGATGTCAGCGCAGGCACGATGAAAGGCGACTCTTCCAAGCCGCCAAAGAACGAATAGGTCCGCATCAAACGGAACCATTCGACACTCGAAGAGCGCATTCGCAAGCGCCGCGCGATGTCAGCGCAGGCATGGGCTCAAGTCCAGGAAGCCCGGAGAAGATTGCAGAAGGAGGTGACGAAGAAGCCACCACCAACTCGCCAAGTCTGGAGGCCAAAGTCTGAAGTGGCAACTCAGGCTAAAAAGCAACCATTGCAGCCTCCAGCAAAAGTTCAAGCCCCGGCGAAACACTTAAAATCGCCGATAATTCCCATGGCTATTCCGGGAGATCATGCAGAATCATCCCGAAAGAAGAAGCCAGTCTTGGAGCGCCTCGGTCCAATTCCCGACGAAAGAGGCAAAGCTCCAGTTCACGAGCGTTTGGGCCCGATGAAGAAGCCCAGAACGACTCAACACGTTGGGGGTCGCCATCACCTCCAACATGACAAGGAGCTCAAGGCAGCTGCATGCACCAATTTGCGAATCGAAGTCCAAGAGCACGATGGGAACTCACGCCCACAAAGGCATGTTTTGAGGCGTGTAACTTTTGAGAGCCCAGAGAAGGCAGTCCGCCCTCAGATGGAAACATTGTCATCTGATAGTGATAGTGTTATACCTGAGAAGTCGTGCCCACACACGATAGGTTACTCCGACTGTCAAGATGACGAGTTGTACTATCGTGCTGGGGGTACGAATAGAACCAGGAAGAGGGGACCCCGAGAACAGGAAACTCAATGCCCCTGTTCCAAACTCATTCGGGCAGTATTGTCTGAATGCAACTGCATCAAGGCGGTCCCCGAAAGAGTTTCGGTTTTCGAAAGGCTCAGTGCAGAGACGCCAAAACCAAGGCCTAGGCGTTTCCGACGAAGAAAAAGGGTGATTGAAGACGGAGAATTTCCGAGGGTCACCACCAACATGACCAGCAAGGGGACATCGGCACAGGATAATTTCGAGTCGATTCTGAGAGCATCCCGACCTAGAACCCGTCTGCAGTCCGGAACTATCAAGCGAGCAACCTATGGTAGGGTTCGGACAAGACGCCCTTCAGAAGATGAAGAATCTGATGCCGGCTCCGCGGTTGCATCAGATAATACGGTATCCAGTGAGGGACAACCCCGCGAGGCACTTATGATAGGTGCAGAGCAAGTGGCCAAGATGCTTGAAGACGCATTAGCCAAGCAGCAGGAAACCTTCAGGTTCGAAATGCAGATGGCCATGCAGAACATGAGAGAAATGCATGACCAACAAATCCAAGCATTGACGAACCAGCAAGGCGAATCAAATCGTCGTAACCAGGTTCATCAGGAAGCTGAGGACACAAATGCGAACGAAGCTCATAACGCCAATAATCCTCTCACCAATGCAGGGGGTGGTAACGAGAATGCTGATGAAGACTCAGGTGAAAACTTGAAGATCAAGAACCTCGAGAGCAAAATCAATACATTGATTTCCGCTAAAGAAATAAAGAAAACGGGCATCCCTTGTCCATACCCGAGAGAATGGGAATCAATCCCCTATCCGGCGAAGTTCAATTTAATTAACTTCACGCCGTTTAACGGGATGGGTTCACCTACCCAACATTTGATTTATTTCAAATCGCACCTCGGTGTTATTTCTGGTAATGAGCCTCTGATGGTACGGTCATTCGTTGGCACTCTTCGCGGAGCCGCCTTCGATTGGTATCGCCGCCTCAAGCCAGGAAGCGTGAATAGCTGGGACGACATGGAGACCAAGTTTCTCGCTAACTTTTTCGACGACGACACCGAAATATCTATCGGCTCGTTGCTTGATGAGAAACAGAAAGACGGAGAATTGGTTGACACCTTCGTCAAGAGGTTCCGGAACAAGGCAATGAATTGTCGGGACCCGATCACTGAGGAGTTTATCCTCCAGACCTGCCACAACAACCTCGCACTGGACGTGTTGGAAGCAATGGAGACAGCACCGTCCAAAACATGGAAGGAACTGAAGGTCCGAGGGGAACAGGCTGAGCGATTCCTCAAGAGGAAGAAGGCAGAAAGAGGCCAACAGGCGACGAATGTTCCAAAGCAGAATTTCGTCCCGCGGGGGAAAGGTAAGGCACATGCTAATGCAGTTGATGCTAATCAAACTTTCCAATTGCAACCTCAGCAGCAGCAGCAGCAACAAGCACCACAACAATCTCGGGGGCAATGGCAACAACGGCCTCAGAAGCAGAAATCTTCGGAGCCAAGGTTCCCTAAAGTGTACTCCTTCAAAGATGACGAAGTGCCCGGCATCTTCAAGTACCTGTTGGAGAACAACAAAATCCAGCTACCATCGATTGTGGATCAAGAAGGGGCTAGCAAAGTGACGGACCCGAAGTATTGTGCATACCATAGAGCGGTCCATCACCCTACCAAGTCATGCTACCACCTCAAAGACAAGATCCAGGCGCTAATTGATGTAGGCGTCATAACCCGAAGCCGTCCAAGAATGTCGGAGCAAATGCAGTGTCAATCAGCTTTGGATCGGTGCCCACAACATGGTTCAAACCAGAGCGCATCACCAAAGTAGGGATGAAGACAGTGAACGATGATCCACATGGACAGCGTCAAAAAGGACTTGTGCCACACACAGCCCCAAATGGCGAAATCCTCTGGGTTCATCCTGATCTAATTGAAGACGAACAGTGGGCGACTTCCTCAAGAAGAAAAGGCAAAGGCAAGTCCTGCAATGCTATATCCGCAATCTTCGAGGAGGATGGCGACGAAGCTCCTACCTTCCCGCTCTCCGAAGAAGAACAAGAAGTTTTTACCACTAGGAGCGGAAATCAGTATCACTTCAACTATCCATCTCCTAGTGATCAGCTAGCTGAGCAGGGGGTGACTAGGCAAGTGCCAGCAAAAACTCTCACGGAGCTGGGGGTGATTACGACTCCTAGACCGGTTGAAGAAGCTCGACGACAACCGGTTGATAAACAGAAAGAAAAGAGGCCCCAAGAGGTTCAGAATCCGAAGCAGTCTCGTTTCAGCCGTCCGATTGGAAAAGACAAACCGGAAAGCTCGAACACTCCGCGCAGCTTCGATATTATGGCGCAATTAGCCAACATTCCAGCACGGATAACGCTATATGAGTTGCTGCGATTGTCCAAGGAAACCAGGGAGGCCCTGCAAGAAGCTTTGGCCAATTCCGAAGTGTTTCTGACTCAAGTCAAGCCGGTGTCTGAAAATCCAGAACCGCTGAGTCAACAATGCAATATAGCGACTAAGAACCTTTCCTGCATTACTTTCACCAAATAAGATATGCAGACGAAGAATTCGAACCACGATCGGCCGCTATATTTCATCGGGTACATTGGCTCCAGCGAAGTCAATCGAATCCAAGTGGACCCGGGTTCCGTTGTGAGTATTATGCCACTTCGCCTGATGCATAGCCTGGGCATTCCAGTTAGCAAGTTGGCATCCACAGGCACTGTTATCTATGGATTCAACACTAGCGGGTCAAGACCCTTGGGTAAGATTCGGATAAAGTGTCAAATGGGAGATTTGAAGACAGAAGTCACATGTTATGTGATCGATGCCAAGACTTCGTATAACTTACTATTGGGTCGACCTTGGATCCATAGTAATGTTATAATTCCCTCTACTCTCCATCAGTGTTTGAAGTATGTCGACACTGATAACAAAGTTAGGACGGTGGTCGCGGATAAGCAACCATTCAAAGGGTATGAGAATTATTTCACTGATTCTCTCCTTTATGGTAATGAATCCGATACTGAACCATCGGCCCACGGCACGGACAGCGGAGAAGAAGCTGATACCGAAGCCGGATTTGATTACAATGGAGGTTTTGTTTTAAATAACATTGTACCCTTTGTAATCAATCTTGACGATGAACAATCGTCAGATGGCAGTTGTAACTGGCAACTTGCCGATAATGAAATAAATGATGATTTAGAGTACTCACTGTCTCTTGATGATGTAATGAAAGAATTATATAATAATCCTGATCTATATATGCCGCTTCGATCATCCTATGTAACAAAGGAACGCCTCCAGCATTCTTTCGGAACAACTATGGTCGTCCCGAACAAAATAAGAGGCGCTAAAGAAGTGATTTACGGTAAAGGAAAAAGCTCCCCATTACCAGATCATTTCTTAAGGGAATATGAAAATGATGACAAGCCAGGTCTGCATTTATCTAAGTATAGTCCGGAAGCGCACAAGCTCATGGAAAAACAGGGATACGATTTCACGCTCGGAGAAGGCTTATACTTCGATCGAGGTTCCCGTATTCCAGCCAAAGCAGCACATGTACCAAAGGGGAAACCGGATAATTATTATAGATATAGACGAGGATTAGGGTATGAATCTTCTTCAGAAGACGAATGCTGCTGGTTAATTAATGACCAATCATCTAAGCGATACAAAAATGGGAATTCGCCAGATGCCTCAGAATGGGACTCTGATACAAGTCTGGGAGAAGCTTTCAAAGCCTTAATGGCGAACATGACTACAGCTGATCCATCCACAATGGAAGACGACGATCAAATGCCAACCTGGGAAGACCCGTGGGTTCATCATCTGAACATGCAGTATGGTGATAGGTTCGAGCAGAGAGAACCCCCCACTAAAGATAAAATAGTCCAAGTTAACATGGGTGACGAGGTTAACCCAAAGCCCATATTCATCAGTGACAGCCTTCCCCCAGATGAGAATGAGGAATTGATTGCTCTCATCAGGGAATATATCGACATATTCGCGTGGAATTATGAAGATATGCCAGGGCTCGACCCCAATGTCGCAATGCACCGCCTCGATATCAAGCTGGATGCCAAACCTGTCAAACAACAGCAAAGACGGTTTCGTCCGCAGATCATGGAAGCTATTGAGGCAGAGGTTAAGAAATTGATCGAATCAGGATTTATCCGAGAAGAGCAACATCCAGATTGGTTAGCCAATATCGTTCCAGTCATGAAGAAGAACGGTAAAATCAGGATCTGTATCGACTTCAGGGACCTGAACTCATCAGTTGAAGATGAACCCCACTAAGTCATTCCTTGGAATGTCCAGCGGAAAATTCCTTGGATTCGTCGTCACCACTAAAGGTATACATATCGATCCTGATAAGGTGAAGGCAATACATGAACTGCAACCCCCTAGAAATCTAAGAGAACTCAGAGGATTGCAAGGGCGTTTAGCTTACATCCGGCGGTTCATCTCAAATCTCTCTGGGAAGTGTCAACCATTCTCTAAACTGAACAAGAAAGGGGTGTCATTTATTTGGGACGACGCCTGCCAAAAAGCATTCGAAGATATCAAAACATATCTGGCGAACCCTCATGTTCTCGTTGCACCGAAATCAGGTAGACCGTTCTTAATTTACCTCAAGGCGATGAACCACTCGATAAGTGCTTTACTAGCACAAGACGATGATAATGGTCATGAACAGGCAGTCTATTACCTAAGTCGGACCTTGGTAGGCACTGAGTCTCGATATCCAATGATTGAGAAAGAATGTCTCGCATTGGTGTTCGCAATGCAAAAGATGCGGCATTACTTGGTGGGACAGACGATCTACGTCATTTCCAACGTTAATCCAGTACGGGTGTTTATGACGCAACCGGCCTCTATGAATTGGCGGTTAGCAAAGTGGGCCCTTCTCTTGTCCCAGTATGATTTGCACTTCAAACAACATAAGTCGATCAAAGGACAAGCGATTTGTGATCTTTTGGCGGCAAACCCGACCACAGATACGGCAGAAGTGTATGATGACTTGCCGGATGAAACCCACGAGGTTAACACCACGTCGCACCAGCAAGTATGGCAATTATACTTTGATGGTGCCTCAAGGGCAGTTAATAAGGTAATAACCCCGGGAGGTTTTACAGTTTCCTCTGGGGTTGGAGTTGTCTTAATCTCCCCGGGAAAGCATGTGATGCATCGGGCTTATTCATTGACTAGTCCGTGCTCCAATAATGTAGCCGAGTACAACGCGCTTCTCATTGGACTCAGTTTCTCCAAAGAGCTGGGGGTCGAATATCTCGAAGCTTTTGGGGATTCTCAATTGATAGTCAACCAAGTTCGCGGAGAGTACGAAGTCAGGAATCCGGACCTGATCCCGTACCACCAGGAAGCCATCAGAATAGCAGAATCTTTTGAAGAATTCTTTATTGAATATATCCCCCGTCTCCAGAACGCTTATGCAGATGCGCTGGCAGCACTAGCGGTATCACTTGCGCAGCCTCCCAAAACTGAACTATTAGTCACGGTGAGGACGCATCAACTCTGCATACCCATATATAATACGGATATTGAAGAGGAAGATGATAGAAACATGAACGCCAAAGAGGTGAATTCAACTCAAATTGGGTCTGAGTCCCGAGATTGGCGCTTTCCTATCATTGATTACGTCCAATATGGTATTTTGCCAGAGGATGTAAAAGAAAGGGAATCAATCTGCCGAAGAGCTCCAAGATTCTTCTATAATACCGAGACCCATACATTATATCATAGAGGGTACGACGGTTTGTTACTCCGATGCCTTTCGAACAAAGAAGCAGAAGAAGTTCTTAAGGAAGCACACGAAGGAGAATGTGGTGCGCATCAGCCCGGTCCCAAACTGTATGATCGCATCAGAAGAATGGGATACTATTGGCCAACAATGGTTCGTGACGCGATCGAGCACGCCCGAGAGTGCCATGCTTGCCAAATACATGCAAATTATATGCATCAACCACCCGACCAGTTGCACACGTCAACCACGTCTTGGCCGTTCGAGACATGGGGTATGGACATTGTCGGTCCTATTTTTCCCCCTTCAGTCAAAGGTGATCGATTCATCCTCGCAATCACAGATTACTTTTCAAAGTGGGCTGAAGTGTAGGCGTCAAAAAATGCCTATAGGTATCCACACACAGCTCGAGACAGAGAGAAGACGACGGACATTGTTATCCGAGTCTAAGAGGATTATCTGACGCCGACAAGCGCCTGAAGCAAAACGGCGAATCAAGTGACCTGCGCGCTTGACAGTCAGCTCGCGCGCGCCAATCAGCTCGCATGCGTCAATCAACACGCACGCGTCAATCAACTCAAAGCATATAAATCAACGAAGCGAACCAAACACGCGAAAGGACAAGTCTCAAAGAAAGAGAACGAAAAAGAAGAAAAAAATCAACTGACCTGCGCGAGCGCGGGACGGAACAAACCGACCCGCGCCGCGTCAATCAATTCAAAGCATATAAATCAACGAAGCGAACCAAACACACGAAAGGACAAGTATCAAAGAAAGAGAACGGAAAAGAAAAAAAAAATCAACAAACCTGCGCGAGCGCATGACAGAACAAACTGACCTGCGCGAGCGCGGGACGGAACAAACCGACCCGCGCGAGCGCGGG
>NC_033801.1:5078904-5089921 GCF_001876935.1 Asparagus officinalis | reverse complement strand
CCCGCGCTCGCGCGGGTCGGTTTGTTCCGTCCCGCGCTCGCGCAGGTCAGTTTGTTCTGTCATGCGCTCGCGCAGGTTTGTTGATTTTTTTTTCTTTTCCGTTCTCTTTCTTTGATACTTGTCCTTTCGCGTGTTTGGTTCGCTTCGTTGATTTATATGCTTTGAGTTGATTGACGCGTGCGTGTTGATTGACGCATGCGAGCTGATTGGCGCGCGCGAGCTGACTGTCAAGCGCGCAGGTCACTTGATTCGCCGTTTTGCTTCAGGCGCTTGGCGGCGTCAGATAATCCTCTTAGACTCGGATAACAATGTCCGTCGTCTTCTCTCTGTCTCGAGCTCCTTTCGTGTGTTTGGTTCGCTTCGTTGATTTATATGCTTTGAGTTGATTGACGCGTGCGTGTTGATTGACGCATGCGAGCTGATTGGCGCGCGCGAGCTGACTGTCAAGCGCGCAGGTCACTTGATTCGCCGTTTTGCTTCAGGCGCTTGTCGGCGTCAGATAATCCTCTTAGACTCGGATAACAATGTCCGTCGTCTTCTCTCTGTCTCGAGCTGTGTGTGGATACCTATAGGCATTTTTAGACGCCTACATGAAGCAATTCCGCTTAGAGAAGTGAAGACGAACAACGTCATCAATTTCATCAAGCATCAGGTCATATATAGACACGGCGTGCCGAAACGGATCATTCATGACAACGGTCCACAGTTCATAAGCAACGCTTTCGTCAGATTTTGTGACAAGTTCAAGATTGAAGATATTTCGTCAACAGCTTACTATCCCGCTGCGAATGGATTGGCTGAGGCATTTAACAAGACGATTATTAAAATCCTGTCAAAGCTCGTGAAGACCAATAAACGAGACTGGGACGATAAACTTGGTGAAGCACTCTGGGCTTATCGCACCACCATACGCACACCTACAGGGGCTACCCCATATTCGCTGGTATACGGATGTGAAGCTGTGCTACCGCTGGAAATCCAAATTCCATCCCTTCGGATCGCCCTCGCAACCGAGATGACGACAGAAGAGCAACATCAGAAGCGTCTCAGAGAACTAGAGATGTTGGATGAAAAGCGTTTGGAGGCTCAACAACACATTGAGTTTTACCAAGCCAGAATATCTAGGGCCTTTAACAAAAGAGTCCGACAGAGAAGCTTCAAGGAAGGAGATCTGGTCCTCGCTGCTCGCCGACCAATAATCCTCACCTCCAAGAAGAAAGGTAAATTCGAACCCAAATGGGAAGGACCGTTTGTAATAGACACAGTCTATTCAAACGGCGCATATCGCCTGATTACTCAAGAGGGCGCCAGGCAATTAATGCCAATAAATGGGAAGTTCCTGAAAAAGTACTATCCCTAGTACATTCGGGATAACCCATTTACCGGGAAGTTCCTTGTAGAATATTACACTTAATATTCTAGAGGATAACCCAAAATTATTTTCACCACCAAAGTCCCTCACTGATCAATTTCAATTGACAGTGAGTCCACCAAAAATGTTTTTCTGGCCCTCTTGATTCTTTCCATGAACAAGAGGTCCACTTTCAGTTCGGAGTCCCCTTTCGATAAACGAAAGAACTCCTTCCCTTTTTCTCTTTGGTTAAACCTTTTTCATGGTAATAACCGGAGTTGAAAATTTCACTTCGATAAACGAAGAACTCATCTTCAGATTAGATAACCAATCCTATAAAAGGTAAGTTTATCTAAACCTTTCAGATTCTCGGAGTGGAGAGCCCACTTCTAGTTTCTTTTATGCTGGAAATAGAATATAAAATTCTTCCTTTCCAGAATCAGGGAATAGAATATAAAATTCTTTCTTCCTTGTATTCGGGTTCGCCTTCACCCTAAAAGAAGATCGGGAAATAGAATATAAAATTCTTCCTTTCCCGCACCAACCTTTTCCAAGAATTTGTCAGTTTAGGATTCATCCTAGGAAGTTTATCCCGAATCCTAAGCAGGGATAAGTCTGCGCCTAACACGCGCTGCCGGTTTAGTCTTTTTCCGTAGAAAAAAACACCAGAGTTCGATTCTGGGGTATTCTGTCCTGAAACCTAAGCAAGGATAAGTCTGCGCTTAACCCGCGCTGCCGGTTAGTTCTTAACCGTTAAAAAGAACACCCGCCCGCATATTCAACATTGTGGCAGGTTGTTATTAATAACACCAAAATCCATGCCTTACACGCATGGGGAATTTCATCTTGAATCCTAAGAAAGGATATGTCGACACCTAACACGTGTCGCTGGTTTAGTCTTTTTCCGTATAAAAAGACACCAGAATACCAGTCTGGGGTATTTTATCCCGAAACCTAAATAGGGGTAAAGTCAACACCTAACACGTGTTGCCGGGTAGCCTATTCCCGTAACAATGGTAAAGTCTACGTATTCGAAGTCGTAGCACAAAGTCTAAGAGAATTCACTCTCTCAACACAACGTTACATGCGGAACGGATTTAGACAATCCGCATGCTAGCCCGATTCAAACGGTAGTCGGTAAAGGCTAATCAAATCCGTTGAAGGCTGGGGGTTAGCCAAAAATCCTAAAGTCGACACCTAACACGTGTCGCCGGGTAGCCTATTCCCGTAACAAATGGTAAAGCCTATGTATTCAACATCATAGCACAAAGTCTAAGAGAATTCACTCTTTTAGCACAACGTTACATGCGGAACGGATTTAGACAATCTGCATGCTAGCCCGATTCAAACGGTAGTCGGTAAAGGCTAATCAAATCCGTTGAAGGCTGAGGGTTTGCCAAAAATCCTATGAGTATTATGGTCAATCATTTCAAACGGAATGAGGAATCATAATAAAAATAAAGATAAAAACCAGTTTCACTAAAAAGATCAAAAGTCAAAACATTCAGCAAATAAAATCAAACCAAGTGCAGATACAAGGAGACGTCTCAAATCAGATCTAACAAACTGAAGGAAGCAATCGTAGCCTTAACAACGGCAAGTTTCTCGGCGTGTTCCACTCGAATCCTCTCCTCTTCTTCCTTCTGAAGCTTGGTATAAGCAAGAATGGCGGCAGCATCGGCGGTTACGTCTTCTCGGCGCAACGCGTGAAGAACCTCCAGCTCTCCTCTATAAACATTTTGAACCCTGGCGCTCTCGAGCTCAAAATCTTTTAGAGTCCTCTCCCCTTGGACGGTCCTGATCCCCGTCCTATCAGCAATGTTGTTATAAGCATCCATCTTACTCTGCAGACGACGTTGCCGTTCGTACAAGTTCGCAACGATGACTTCTTGCTCCGATATGCGTCTCGCTCGGGCCTTACGCTCTCGCACCCTCTGAGTCTGAGCATCGATCATAAGTGGCGTGGCCTCATCATACGGGTCGAAGTCTACTAGCTCTTCCAAACGATATATGAGTTCTTCTAAGCAAGTCAACCTTATCTCACATCGTCCAGCTAGCCGGATGCCACCTACACGCTGAATGTCTTTAAGACTATCTGCTATGAAAGGGAGCAAATCATAATCTCTTCCCCGTCCAGAACTAATGGCGGTGACCGTTTGTTGTATAACATTCTCTACCTTTTGGAGGATGTCCTGCAAGGATTCGAAGACCTGGAAGACACATTCTTGGTCGGACATAATTGCAGCAATGGGATCCTCTTCACTTTCATCGTCAGATATTAGGATGATTTCGGGCCCCACCATCCTCCTATCACGGGAATCTGACTGAGGGAGTGGACCAATGGCCTGCCTGACGGAAGCCGAACCAGTAGGGGCATGATGAGGGAGGCTGCCCGAAGGGAACTCGACTGCAACAAGACAAGGATAGAGTCAGAAAATCCATTTCGTAAAAAAGCGAGATAAGATCATTCACAGGGTGATTGGAGAGACGATTTTGAGTGTCTTACACTGGAAGAACGGTATGTATCATCACGTAAATAACGTGGTAACATACACCGACCTACAAGGTGTAAGACGACACAAGATCGCCCCAATATACCAGAAGACTTGAATTGGCTAAGCAAAACAAGTCCGAAACCTTAACCCCCGCGAAGGGGGGTATCGGTTCTTCCTTAATGACCCGCGAAGGGATCAATCAGGGATACAGAAATGAAGATTCTCACCCCCGAAAAAGGAAACCGCTGGAGGGGAGGACGCTGTGGGAACTTCTTCCTCGCTAGGCTACGAACGGGATCGACTCCTAGGAAGTCGAGATCGACGTGGAGGCATCGAAAACCTGTGATGAAAAAGCAGCAAGTCAGATACAGTCTAAAATAGTAATACACGAAATATAAAAGGGAAATTAAGAACTTGAACTAAAGTCCTATGAATAAATAGGATTTTATAGTTGAAGTCTAATTAAACCTACGAATTTCGTGCATGCTAAACAATGATTGTCATTTTGCGGTGAATTTTGGTGAAATACCCAAAATACCCCTCGTGTTCAAGGCTAAATTCAGGTCAAAGACACGCTTGATTTGGATCATGATCATCATATTTGATCATCTAGCACCCTAATACCCCACAATTTTGGTTAATTTTTGCAAATAAACCCTTTTTATAAAATTTAGCCAATTTTGCAAATAAACCCCTCAAACAACGCTGAATCTTTCGCATACAAACACCTCTCAATTTCCGACCAAATGAGCATGTAATCTAGATCCTAATTTCAGTCCTTTATTACATGATCACCACCTCAATTCTCCGACCAATTTTGCAAATAAGCCCCCAAAAGAATTTCGGCCCATATTGGCACATAAAACCCTCAACAATTTGTGATCTTTTTTGCATGAAGCACCCCTCAAAGTTGTGGCCAAATGGGTCTAAAGTCCAAGCCTCAAACTTTAGTCCCCTTTCGCATAAAAGCCCCTACCAATTTCAGTCCACTTTTGCATAAAACCCCCCAAAATTCGGCCAAATTGCATGTGTTGCATAAAACCCCCAAATTTTGGTTCATACTCACAACCCGTCATCATTAGAATAAAAAGTTATGATCTTGGCATGTGGGTTTATGTTGCACCCCCATTACAAGCATAAAGTTACAATCTTTCTTGAAAAAAGAAGAGAGTGGTGAAGGGGAACTTACCAAATCAAGAAGCTTTCCTTGAGGTTGAAGATGATGAAACCCTAACTTGGGAGAGAAAATAATTTCGGCCAAGAGGAGTACAAAAAAATCCGAAATTATAGATGAATTTGGGGAAGGAAACAAAAGAAGAGGAAGTTTAAAAGAAGAAAGAATCTCTTTTGAAAATATGGAAAGAAGAGGGAGTTTAAAAGAAGAAAGGATCTCTTTTGAAAATATGGAAAGAAGAGGGAGTTTAAAAAAGGAAGAAAATCTCTTTTATATGGAAAGAAGACGGAGTTTAAAAAAGGAAGAAATTCTCTTTTGGACATTTGGAAAGAGAGGGAAAACAAAAAAAGGAGGAAATAACAAAAAGGAAAGTTCAAAAGGGGAAACAAAATCAAAAGAGAGGACAAGATGGGGGGCCGGCCCTAGGTGAAGGAAAAGAAAAGAAAAAGAACCCCTTTTTATAGGGTGAACCAACCTTGAACCAGACCAAGTTGAACCGGACCAGACCGGGTTTGAACCAGAATTTAAATTGAAGTTGAACCGAGCATCGAAACGACTTCAAATCGACCGACGGTTCAGTCCATCATTTATTCACTCCTCTCCCATATGTTCGGAAGAGTCGGAGGATTTTTTGAGCCTAATTACTGCCTTTTTTGGGTCATTATCAGGCCGGTTCAGTTCATTTAGGCACAGAAATTACTCCAATAAGGTATACGAGTATAAACTATTCCCTATTTTTTGGTTGAGAAGTTCCTGGAGAATATTTTTATAAATATTCTTAAGGATAACTCAACAACACTACGCCGGACAACGCGTCGCAAATAAAGACTCAACGCCAACAATCGATGGTCAGTTCTATGTTGAACCAACAAACACGAGCTGAAAATCAGGAGTCAACTTCAAATTCGAAATTCCGACAACGGTCAGACAATAAATGCAGCATCGAAAACCTTACAGACATTCGACAAAGCACCGAATAGCCTGAAGGATTTAAGGAATCAAGAATAGAAGCCACTCCAAATATCCCGAAGGATGGGACAATCATATCCAAAGTATTCCAGACTCTTCTATAAAAGAATGAGGCTGAAATACTTTGGAGGGGGTATCTGTAGGCGTATAAAATTGCTTATAGGTCCCTCAGCACAGCTCGGCACAAACCGACGAACCAACGAGGCGACGAGATTGACGAATCGCACGCAAGCAACGGAATACATCCATTCGCGTTTGGAATCAAGCCAAGTGTTGAAGAGTCAACGAGTCATCCAACCAAGAGCAGACTCGGACGAATCACGATCGAATCAAGATCAGTTTTGGACTCGAACTCAGAAGCGGATTTACTGCCAAATCAGGAATCGTATTTACCGCCAAACCAGATCAACAAATCAGAGTCCGAATCAACCAAATCACGGACAAAACGGGAACAACGCAAAACGACGAAACCCACCGCCTAAGGGGGATCGGCCAAAGCCGAGCCACCCATGGGTGGCTCGGCCCAGTGCCGGCCACCCATAGCTGTCGGCGACCCAGATCTAGTGCGCACTCGCGCGGCCACAGTTCAGATGAGCGTCTATAAATAGGCCCCTTGGTTCATTTTTAGAGGTTGGATATTCTTTATTGGAGAGCCGAAACTCTGCCGAATTGAAGCTTAAGCTGGAGTTTTGAAGACTTGGACTTGAACGCATTCAGATCTGGATGTTCCCAGGGCGAGCATGCCACGTCACAAAAGCAGGAGCTTCGAGCAGGAAAAGAGCATGCCGATCCTGCAGATCTAGCACGAGGATCAGCACTCCGGATCAAAGCTTGTCTTTTTGATCTCGGAGATTTGACGATTAATTTCCTTCGCTGAAGCTAATCCTCGCCGGCTATTATTGTCCTTCGGTGAAATAATACCCGCAAATCGTGCGTAGATGCGACGCGGATCTAGCATCGGCGCAGTGGTCCACGGATTAACCCCGGAGTTGGCACAAGACCCCACACAAGCGAGCCATCGCAAACCAGGAGCTCGTGATTGCGTCGGAAAGAAAGCTTTTAATCTTTGTTATTTTTTGTTCTTTGATTTCGTTAAACCGGATCTAAAAAAGACGCGACGGGATCGTTTTGTAACAAAAAGCCATTACTGAGACTAAAATGAATTCAATGAAGGCAATTTCACCCCGGCGGCGAACAGGTCAGAAATAGTTAGCACTATCGAGCATGTTGGGGCCAATCTGGGCCGTCTGATCTCGATCCGTGGTCAATGTTTCTCGCTCCATCAGTACTTCTGCTTTTTGAAGGCGATCGTGGTCACGTTGGGCACATCCGCCTTAAATAGGCTGCATCCCTTCCTTGATGGGTTACCGTTGCTCAAAAACTTATGGAAAATTTCCAAGAAGAGAGAGTCCCACTTAATTTCCTTCATCGCCCGCCAAAATCGAAGAATTATGCTTTGCGAAAGCGAGGCAGGGTCCCAGACGCTATTCCGACCGCCTCGCGCCGGAATGCACCCCGCCCAGCATCCTGAGAACGCACTGCCGGTTAAGTCTAAGAGTTCGTTCTGACGACTTTGCGTAGGTTACAGACGTCGGGTTGGGAGGACGAGCATCGTTTATCCTCCCTAGATTTGGTCATCTTTGGTAGCTTCCCCGACTTAGGGCAAAGTCGGCCCCTTTTTGGGCGGATTTTGTACTTACTCATAGAGGACGATTTCTGCCTCTACAGGCGAAATTGACCTTTATTGGGTGAAGGCGAACTCGTTTTTGATAGGCGAGTTTGACTTTTTCTCTGGTAAAGGGGAGTATCATTTTCACAGGCAGATCTCGTTCTAGTCAAGCGGGTTTCGCCTTCTGACAGGCGAATTCGCCTGTCTTTACTTGATTGACGGATTTACCCTTAGGGCAGATCCTGTCCTGACTCTTTGGTTCTTTCTTGCAGCGACTTTTTCTAACGGTCTCGCCGGAGGCACAGGCTATACGGTGCCTCCCCGATTTCCCTCCTTGAATCTGGTGCCTGTGTTCTCTGCTGATAAGCCGGATGGCTTGATAAAGAGAGTCACTGACGGGCACCATCTAACGCTGCGTGAGTTGACCACCGACGCGGTGTTGACAGACAAGGCCAGAACAGAGTTACACAAGCCCCAGTTCTTGTTTGGCGATGCCGCGACTGATCCTTCCGTCCTGCTGATCAAGGAGAGCAGGTGGCTTCGTGAAATGGACGGGGTTCATTACTACCTTCCCAACATGCCGAGAGGGTTCTCTATCGTCGAGCTGTGCTCCCTCGTGGTCCCGAGGACAATGAATTAGGATTTGACCCCTACTCAAGACGGGGTGACTTGCGGCGTCTTTACAGGCACCACGGCTGGGTACGGGGTAGAGAGCTCTTGTAAACGGGTGACTGGCCTGCGTCCGGGCCTACCTTCCAATGAGGCGCCCACTGGGGAGACGATGGCGGTCGTGGAGACTTTCCGTCATCGCTTCTTCCAAGAGCTCCGGGGTGGATCTACTCTGCGCCTGGCAGCAAGACTTGGTGGTCCAAGATTACCGACTATATTTTGGCCGAGAACTCTGATCTTGCAAACTCAGAGCTGTATTCGGCCATTCAGGCCACTCGGCACGGTCTGAAGATTAATGCTTCCCAGTTCCACAGCATTTTAGAGCTGTATTGCGCGGATAGTTGCACGTTTTTCACCCCCAATGGTGAGCTCGGTATAGCCCTTCACGAGATATACGATGTGTCGGGACTGTCGTTAGGAGACTTCCCGTATGAGGAGTATGTTCCTGGTCAAGATGAGATCGACCAACTTTCAGACCGTTCCCCTTTGGTGGTCGAGACCTTGTGAGAATTGCTCTGTCACTATCATATATGCCTCAATACCTTAGGGGCAGTTAATCACAAAGGTAAGAAGAAAAGGGCCCCGGGGATCAGCCATAAGAACTGGGCTGATTATTTATTCCCTGAGAACGATGTCAAAGGAAGGCTGGCTCTGCCACTGAGCGGATGCGATCAGGCTGAAATGGAAAGGAGGATGGCCGAAGGGGAAGCCACAGTAGCTCTTGAACGTGACGAGGGCGGGTTCAAATCCGGAACGGTCTTTCACTCGTTTCACCACCAGGCCAAGTCCCCTATATCTGGAAAGGCTCTGTTCGCGGGGTAACTCATGTTGTGGCTAAAGAGGTGCGTAATCCCCACTCACTCTTTTGAGGCTCTTCCCGTCGAAGTTGTGTATCCGGCGGTTTGCTTAGCCCACGGGAAGTCCTATTCCTTAGTATCGGCGATGATAGCGTGTATCCACCGGGGGCTCCGCACCTTGACGACCCAATTCTGTCATGTATCGACTATCGATGAGGGGGAAGGAGAGGTCATCAGGACCCCCAACCCTAGGGTAGGGCTGCCATACACTTATCTGATGGCATGATTCATCTACCATTGAGAATGTTTGATGAGCGCCCCCGCGACTCTTCAGGGAGACAGGTTTGTTCCGTTCGTTGAACGCCTGGAGAGGTGCTCTTGGAAGTGTAAGGACATTCCCGACGCACGGAAAACGCTTTCCCATTTCGTCTACTACAACTTTCGCCGTTTCTTTCCTTATTTCAGTGGAGGAGGATACGGGGAGTCTCTTAGAGATGCACCGACGGCGGATCATCACACAATTCTCTCGTGCGGCGCCTTTCGATGGTTGGTGAACATTCAGCCGTGGTATCATATCCTGCGAACAGGCTCCATGTGCTATCTCGAGCCGTATATCCCTTGCAGGTTCGCCCGCCAGTTTGGGTACGACCAATTGTACGTGGGAAACGCCAATCCCCACCTGCACTTCGAAGGAGGGCTGGTGGACGGAGCTCGGGGATGGTTCTGGACTCATGCTGGCGGTACCCATGCCCGTTTTGAACTACCCGTGAAGGATCATGATTTGCATCATACTCTCCTGTACTGCCGGTGGTATCGGGATGCCAGCGCTAATCCCGAGGGCTTCTGGTTCCAGGGCTCGTGTCTGGCGGAGTACGGGTGTCCTCCCAGAAGGCCTCTCCGTACTTCAAGACGGAGGGGCCGCCAAACTGTTAAGGAGTGGTTGTCAGAGGACCCGACTGAGGACACCGAAGGTGGCGACATGGGTCCGAACGAATCTGAGGTGCCCGAGGACCGAGCTCCTTCTCCTGGTCTTCCGTTTGACCCCCAAAGTGAGCGGGGAGAATCTGACGAGTTAATCCGGGCGGGTGAGCGGCTGGAGCAAGCCCGGAGCACAATAGCGGGGCGGATGGGAATGCCCCTTCTATCTCTGAGTAGTTCGCTGATCTCCAAGCGGCAGCGGGAGATGGCGGCGGAAGGTTCCAGAGCGGAAGCGGCCAAGAAGGCCCGTTGCGAGGAAGCTGTGGAGGCTGCCAGAGCGGCGGAGGGTCAGGATGATGCTGCCTCTGGGGCTGGAGCTGCTCAGTCTATCCCTTCTGCTGTATCAGAGGTGGCTCCGGTGACCTTGAAGGACACTCCTCCTTTATCTGGTATGGGGTCACAGGCGGGGGTTTCAACGACTCTTACACCCGCACCAGGAGGTAATAATTTTTGGTACTCTCGGGTACAAAGTCGGATCTGCATCTTCTGACATTTGTGTCTAATTTGTGCAGGTGCAGCTGAGAGAGTGATCTCTATTCCTTCGGACGAAGAGGGGGAAACTAGAGACAGAAAAGAGCCCGGTGATTCAGGTAAGCATAGGTTTTAGTGTTGTTGATTCTTCTGAGCCGAAGGGGCATTTGTCAATCTTCTCTTTGCATCCGCAGTCGGCCCTTCTTATGAAGTTATTGGCAAAGAGGATCCTCCTTCTTGGGAGGGTCATTCAGCCGGAGAGATGGGTGAATCAGAGGCGGATGACGACGTCTCGATTCACGAGGTGCTATCTAGCGAGGAAGAGGCGTTGGCTCCTGAAGACATGTCCGGCCGACAAGAGGAAGCCTACACTCTCGCGGAAGCACCGATTGGGGGTGAACCCTCGGCGCAAGAGTCTCCGACTCAGAGGGGGACTTTCACTCG
>NC_033801.1:5035723-5078881 GCF_001876935.1 Asparagus officinalis | reverse complement strand
CTGCTACCTTGATGGCGTCGGCGGCCATACCGGCTTTGGCGGCGCCAATCGCTGTTTCTGCGGTCATGACCACCAGCACCTCAATTGTAACTTCGTCTTCGGCGGAGGAAGCCGCCCTTTCTCCCTTGGAACGTTTACGAAAGAGGAACACGGCACGAGCCCTGGTTAACTTCCAAGACACCTTGGTTGACTGCGTCAAACTCGCCTTGGAGGAGAGTTGTCCTTTCGAGGAGCTCAAGGAGGATCTCGATCACAACATGTTCTTCTTAATCAAGAGGCTTGGCGCCACCGTGGCAAAGCCGTACTTTCAGCGTCTGAAAGAAGTGGAGGAGGCTGTTCAGCAGTTGCTCGCCCTTCGTGCGCAGAGTTCCGCAATTATTGATCTCGCCTCCAACGAAGTCCAAGCAGCAGTGGAAGACCGCGATCACCGCCTGAATGAGACTATGTCACTGGAGACAATGTTGTCCGCAGAATTGGAGCAGACCAAGGCTGAGGATGCATGAGTGGCCTATGAGCAACAGACAGCCGATAACCGTCTTTCTCGCCTATCTTCCGAGATAGAGGAACTGAAACAAGTTATAGTTAACACACAGACCTCTTTGGTCATTCAAGAGAAGGCTCGTGAGCAGGCGGCAAAGGAGTTGGAGGATATTGAGTCTCGTCGGCAATTGGTCGCCGATTCTGTTGAGGAGAAGGATCAAGCTCTCAAGGAGGTCAAAGATACCGTTCAGGACTTAGTCTCGCGCATCGAGGAAGATCTTCGTCGAGAGATCCTGAGGAGGCTTGAGCTTCGCCTAGCCGGGGAGATTCGTGAGGCGGAACTGCGGTTGAAAGCTTTGTAATTTACCTTTAATTCCCCGTTGTAATAGGATTTCTTTATGAATGAAATTATCCTTTCGCTTTTGGTCACTATTACTTCTGTGCATGCTCCATTTTTTTTAACATGCGTTAGCCAGAGAGTCTTAGCTGCAGGGGGGTTTTCAGCTGTTGGCGAATTTCATCCGTAAGCTTGTTTCCTCCGCGGGCGAATTTCGTCCGCAGGCAGATTCGGAACTGACTTGGGTTCCAGAGGGGTATGTGGATCCAATTGATTTTGGCCTGTGGGAACCTCAACGACGAATTTGACGTCGGGTGGACTCCGCTTTCAGTGGGCCACATACTGATCCACGTGTACATCAGCCAGGAGGACGTGGGCACGTCGTTTCGCATTAGTGTACATCAGCCAGGAGGACGTGGGCACGTCGTTTCGCATTAAATGCGGCGTAGTGGGGCTCTTCGTCTATCGCGCCCAATTCGGGCCGTTGTTGAAGATCGTGTCCAAGAGCCGTTGGATCCTGGCCGTCCAAGTGAGATCCGATTTGTTTGGCCTTACTCTTCAACAGTTTTAGCTCTGAACGGTCCAATCGAGTGGCGAGCAACCGTCTAGGATTTTTAGAGTATTTAACGCCCTTGCCCTCTGTTAAGAGAGGCTATAGTTTCTTTCCTTGTCTTCTCCAGAGGAAACCCAAGTCTTCTCTTCATCGTACCCATAATGGCACCGAAGGTAAAGAGAGTCACTTCGAAGAAAAGGAAGGAGGCGTCTTCTTCGGGCACTGCTGAGACCACCGCGGCCGAAGGTATCCTTTCATTCCGACTTTCGTGTGGGTCGAGCAGGTATTCTTCCCTTGACTCTTTCCTGTATCATTGTTGTGTTTCGCAGATCGAGGAGAGGTGCCGACTGCCGAAGAGCATGCGTCCGAGCCCATTCTAATTTCTAACGACGAATCTGAAGGCCCTGCGACTTCTCCTGCCTCAGGCTCCGTTCCCCAGCTGGGAACCAAACCCTGTCTCGAGGTTCCACCCATTGCGGCGCTCACTCTGGGTCAAGAGCCTGCTTCCTCTGATTCCTTGTCTTTGTAGGCGCGCCTTGAAGAGTTCGAGAACGTCGTTAAGCAGGTGATCTCCCTTGTCAGTCTCGGTATGGGAAGCTACAATCACTTCAAACAGTCTCTCTTGGATTGTATGGTTGATCTCATACGGTTGGGCGAGAACCGGATTACTACGCGCTGCATGCAGAAGCTCCTTTTCCTGGAGTCCCGCTTGGGGAGGCTAGAGATCCTGTTACGGGAAGGTCCGGAGGTTGACATAGAGACTTGCCTGGTTCATGTCAGGCGTCAGGAAGCCTGGGAATAGGAGGTCCATTCCAAAGAAATAGCGGACTTGGAATCCATCATCGACTTCTGGGTGGGTCAACAACACTTGTTAGAGGAGCGAATTATCGACCTCAATCGCACCATAGCTCGCCTAAGAGCTGAACTGGGACAGGCGGAGGCGAATTTGAAGGGGCTCCAATCCGAGATTGTAAAGGTCAGTAAGACCGCTGAGGCGGAAACTCGAAGCCTCCAAGCCTTGCGCCAGGAAGATGCTGCTGCCAGGTCGAGTTCTGAAGACCGAATTCGGAAGGCGGCTGAAGACAAAGCTCGGGAGGACCACGCGAGAAGGGTGACAGTGGTCAAAGAAGAGCTCTCCTCTTTCATCTTGTTCGACTGGGATCTCAGACTTGTGATTGTGTTAAGACATTTTACTTGTGACTTGTTTGTTTATGAAGTCATAACTTTGTTCAAATGTATTGTCTTAAAAACTGGGTGCATGTTTTGCTTCTCGAATGTAATATTATGACTTCCTTAGTTGCATCGTCATAACTTGGTTCAAGTGTATTGTCTAGAAGCATCTAATGAAGTTCGTATTTTCTTGTTACGCACGCCCCCTTTTAGTATGTCGTCGTTCGGTGTTTTTCTTGTATAGCCGACAGCGACTTAATATTACAGGCAAAACTCCTCGAGCGGTGACGAGTTTACGTCGAAGGTTCGACTCCGGTATAGGCGAGTTCACGCTGCAGGTAAACTCGAGTGATTGTGAATTAGCACTGCAAGCCATTCTCCAGAATGCTGGTGAGTTCCCGCTGTAAGTGAAACTCGCTTGATGGCGGGTTTGCTTGAAGGTTAACTTCAACTGTTGGCGAATTCAGACTACAGGCGAAACTTTTGTGGTGACGAGTTTGTGTTGAAGACCAAATTTGACCGCTGGCGAGTTTAGACTGCAAGCAAAACTTATGGGAAGGCGAGTTCATGCTGCAGACCTAACTTGGCCTCTGGCAAGTTTAGGCTGTAAGCGAAATTTCGTGTGACGGGAACTTGTGTTGGCGGTTAGATCCGACCTATGGCAAGTTCGTACTGCAATCAAAACTCAAGCGGCGGCGAATCTATCCCGTAGTCGAAGATTCAAAATGCGGGCGAAAATCGTGCCACGCGTCTGCTTGCGGGCCCAAATGCTTGCCAGCTAAGGCCTTAGGGGCGTGTTAATGCTCATTAATGGCGAAGTGACAGAACGCTTCGTCTCTTGGGCTTAATCCGATCGGTCGGTTTGGGGTCCCGAGAGGGACGGCTTTTATTGGCGTTGAGCTCGAAGCGTTGCAGGACACCTGGGCCGCTCGATTGCTTGGGGTGACAGATCCTGACCGTCGTGTCTTCGGATATATATCATGTACTTGCCGTCCTTTCAGAAAAGTTCTTACCTCTTCGAGAAAAATCCGCTAGAAGAAGACCGCTGCAGAAACCTCCTCTGCCTCATGGCCTCTGCTTCCGACCATAGCGCTTCCGAGGGCGTTAGTTCTTCCGCCCCCGTCATCGATGTCGGTGCTCCGCTCGCTTCCCCCGTGAGCTCGGTCCAGGGGTCTTCTGCCCCAGACCCCGTGTCTCACCCTGCGTTCGAGACCCTCCAGAGGTTGGAGGGTTTGGTGCACGGAATCGCCATTTCTGTCGGCGAGGGTGCCGAGAGGTACTATGACGCGCTTCCGCTCGTGGAGGCAGGTCTAAGGGTGGTCCGCCACGTGGACGGTACCTCGCTCACACGGCGGTACGAACGGGAGCTTGGTTGCGTGGAGGGGTGGATGTACCACCTCGAGGAGCTGGTACACGACGACACTTCGGACGCGCCACCGCCTCTCTCGATGCGCCTCATGCTCGAGTGTGAGGAGCGGGTGAAGCGGATCCAGGCGAAGGAGGCCAACCTTAAGCGTCTGCGCAAACAGCACCAGGCAGTGTTAGCCAAGATGGACGCTTATACAGACACCGCCTTCTTTGAAGACGTCGGGTCCCTTCGCGGCGAGGCAAGGCTGCGGGAGCTTGAGCGGGAGAACAGGAGAATCTGCTGTACTGCTGGGGAGGTGGACCGAGCGCTTCAGCTCCTCCGCCAGGAAGAAGAGGATGGCGAGGCCGCCCTTGCCCAGCGGACCTTTCGGCGGTCAAGGCTAAGATCGCCGCCTTCAGCCTACTGAAACTCCTTTAGTGCCTGCTTTGGCTAAGCGCCCCTTCTGTTCTTTCCCTTTTTTTGTGACTCAGTTGATGCCGTGCGCATCATAACTTAAAAACTTATGCATGTAAATTTTGGCCCGTAATGGCCTTTGGTTTGCTTCTGCCTTTGTTTCGCATGCACGGCTTCTTCATCTTTTTTTTTTTTGGTGTTGGTATGTATTTGGCTTGTTTCGTCTTTAGGTTGAGTCCGCCTGCGCTATTTGGCATTTGAGTAAATGTATTTGGCTTGTTTCGTCTTTAGGTTGAGTCCGCCTGCGCTATTTGGCATTTGAGTAAGGCTGCTCCTGCCTTCTCTGGCAAACCTGTCTTGGACTTGGCCATTTGGCCTCTTCTCTGCTTTTGGCTGTCTGCGACGTGGGGTCGGGTCAAACCTGACTTTCGCGTCGCAACTCAAGTGGGACCAAGGGATAACATTTGGCCCGAGACCAAGAATGGCTGCTCGTGCATGCGATCAACCGATGCCCCCAATCTTCGACTCGCTAGTCGGTGGGTTGTCGTTTGAAGGAACCGTTGGGCATGACGCCCGTCGGGCCGCCCTTGATAATTGTCATCGTCCGTGAGGGTGACGACGCAGGCGGCAATCGGATCGTTCAGGGATGTGGGAATGTGACGATCGTAGGAGCCATCGCGTGGTAGGCCGCTACCCATCAGTCATCCTAAGGGAATGTTAGGATATCTGGAATAGGTCAAATAGTTCAGGGACGTAGGAGTGTGACTATCGACCAAAGTAATAATACGTCGCATGGTAAGTCATTACTTAGGCTGTGCTATCCGTAGGGATAGCGGCGCCAGCCATCCGAGGTGATCATTAACCTGATGGTGTTTTGTTGCGATTAGAGCAACTATAGGGACCTACTATCCTTTTGAGGAGGATTAGTAAGTTAATTTTGTCAGAGGTGTTCGTTAACGTGACAGGGATTGTCGTGATTGGAACGATTCTGAGGACCTACCATCCTTTTGAAGAGGATTGGTAAGTTGATTTTGTCGAAAGTGACAGCGGGGGTCCCGTCATCCTATTGAAGAGGATTGGCGGGGGATTATGGCTTTGGTCCTAACTATTTGAAGGTTTGACCGAGTGGGAGTTTGATGCAGCCCACCTGAAATGCTAGTCCCGCCTGGTCTGGGTGGTTCGCCTGTACTGGGAACCTGGCTTGAGAAGTAGAATTCGCCTAAACTGTTAAGCTCGCCTGATCTGAGCGGTTCGCCTGTACCGGGAACTTGGCTCAAGAAATAGAAGCGTAGGGAATAGTTTAACCTCTTATACCAGTTGGAGGATGTGAGGACCAGTTTAGACTCATGTACTCATGGGAGTTCGGGAAGAAGAACTAAGGGTAGTACTTCTTCAGATATTTACCGTTGATGGGCATCATGATCTTATCGCCGTTTGGCTTGACGAGGCGATAAGCTCCATTTGAGTAGACTGTCTCTATCACGAACGGTCCTTCCTATTTGGGTTGAAATTTACCTTTCTTCTTAGAGGTGAGGATCATCGGTCGGCGAACGGCTAGTACCAGCTCTCCCTCCTTGAAGGCTCGGCGTTTGACTTTCTTATCGAAAGCCTTGGCCATTCGGGCTTGATAGAACTCAATGTGCTGTTGAGCTTCTAGTCGCTTGTCGTCTAACGCTTCCAGCTCCGCGAGTCGTTGTTGGTGATTATCCTCAACCGTCATCCTCGTTGCTAGGACGACGCGGAGGGATGGAATTTGAATCTCTAAAGGCAACACGGCTTCACAGCCGTATACCAATGAATAAGGCGTGTTGCCAGTCGGTGTGCGAACCGTTGTGCGATATGCCCATAAACTTTCGCCTAGCTTTTCATTCCAATCGCATTTGCTAGTGGAAGTTAGCTTGGTCAAAATCTTGATGATCGTTTTGTTGAAGGCCTCGGCCAAACCATTCGCCGAAGGGTTGTAGGCCGTGGATGACAGGTTTTGTATTCGGAACTTGTCACAAAACCTGGTGAATGCATGGCTGACGAACTGCGTGCCGTTGTCATGGATAATACGCCAGGGTACGCCGTATCGGTATATGACATGGTGTTTGATGAATTTGATCACGTCATTAGTCTTGACCTCCCTTAAGGGGACGGCTTCGGCCCATTTAGAAAAGTAGTCGGTGATCGCGAGGATGAAACGATGGCCTCTCGCTGACGGCAGGGATATCGGTCCGACTATGTCCATCCCCCATGCCTCGAAAGGCCACGAAGCCTTTGTTGGGTGCAAGTCTTCGGGTGGCTGGTGCATGTAGTTGGCGTGGACCTAGCACTCGTGGCAGCGCTTTGCGTAAACGACCGCGTTGTGAACCATCCTGGGCCAGAAGTAGCCTATCCTTCGTAAGCGATCCCAAAGTTTGGGTCCAGGCTGGTGAGCCCCGCAAGTGCCGTCATGGCTTCACGTAGAGCCTCCTGTGCTTCCGCCTTCGAAAGACATCGAAGCAACAAACCATCGTACGACCTTCGATACAACGTCTTGGTGGTCGAATCATAGTAGAATCTCGTGGCAAGTCGCCGGACAGACTCTCGCTCCCTTGCGTCTTTGGGCAATATGCCGTATAGGACGTAGTCGATGATCGGGAGACGCTAATCTTTCGGATTGGGCTGCTCCGAGGTCTGGTGGGTGGTGTTCTCTTCTGGGATGTCTTTTAGCCGAAAGAGCCTCCTTCTCACCACCGTGATGTCCCTAATGGCTGGGCCAGGTTAGCCGCCAAGGAGGCGAGGGCATCCGCATGTGTGTTCTTGGATCGTAGCACGTGCTCAATGTGAAAACTCTCGAATGACTCCACTAGCTTGATAGCCGCTTTGTGGAGAGGGATTAGGTTGTCGTTCCTAACTTCGTACTCGTCAGTCATCTGCTTGACGATGAGTTGGGAGTCGCCGTAAGCTTCGAGATGTTGTATCCCTAGCTCTTTTGCTAACTCGAGCCCGATGAGTAACGCATTGTACTCAGCCACATTGTTGGTGCATGGTTCTGTCAAAGAAAAGGCCCGGGGCAACACGTGGTTATGTGGAGAAGTGAGGACTACTCCTACTCCTGCAACAATAGAGCCGTTCGCGGCTGCGCGAGACGCACCGTTGAAGAACATCTGCCATACTTCCGGTAACGAGGTCACGTTGGCTTCGGGCGGTTCGTCTGGCAAATCTTCAAATAGGTCGGTTTTCTTCCCCAGCGGATGACTAGCCATGAGGTCGCAGATGGCCTGTCCCTTGACTGACTTTTGTGGCGTGAAGTGAATGTCATACTGAGAGAGCAGAAGTGCCCACCTGGCCAGGCGCCAGTTTAGCGCTGCGGGTTGTATCATGAAGACCCAGATGGGGTTCATCCGGGAGATGACATTGATTGTTTGGCCGACCAAGTAGTGCCGCATCTTTTGGATGGCGAACACTAAGGCCAAGCATTCTTTTTCGACCATCGGGTACCGTTGTTCGGCGCCTTGCAGGGTTCTACTTAGGTAGTAGATGTCCTGCTCATGACTCGCGTCGTCATTTTGTGCCAAGAGGGCGCCTAGAGAATGCTCCATGGCCCGTATATATATGAGAAATGGTTTTCCTGAGATTAGTGCGGCGAGGACAGGCGGGTTCGAGAGATAAACCTTGATGTCCTCAAAGGCCTTTTGGCAAGGCTCGTCCTATACGAAGGAGGTACCTTTCTTCATAAGCTTGGAGAACGGCTGACATTTGCCCGAAAGGTTTGAGATGAATCTTCGGATGTAGGCCAATCACCCCTGGAGACCTCTTAATTCTTTGAGGTTCCGGGGCGGTCAAAGCTCCTGGATGGCTCGCACCTTGTCTGGGTCGATTCGGATCCCCTTCGTTGTGACGACGAAACCAAGGAATTTACCACTAGACATTTCTAGGAATGATTTCGTAGGATTCATCTTAAGCTGGTGAGTCCTCATGAGTTCGAACATCGTCCTCAAGTCTTGAAGATGGTCCTCCTTATGGCGACTTTTCACGACCAGGTCGTCCACGTAGCATTCGACCGTTTTTCACAGGTAATCTCGGAAAATCATACTCATCGCACGTTGGTAGGTTGCGCCAGCGTTTTTGAGTCCGAAGGGCATAACGGTATAGCAGTACACTCCCATGGGTGTTCTGAATGAAGTGTACTTCTCATCCTCGGGGTGCATTTTGATCTGATTGTACCCCAAGAAACCATCCATGAAGGACATCCTCTCGAATCTGCACGTGTTGTCAATGATGACATCCGTGATGGGCAAGGGAAATTCGTCTTTGGGGCACGCAGCGTTAATGTCCCTAAAGTCGATGCAGATTCGAATCTTACCATTTTTCTTCAGGACCGGAACAATGTTGGCCACCCAGTCGGGGTGTTGCTCTTCCCTGATGAAACCGGATTCGATCAGTTTCTTCACTTCGGCCTCAATCGCCTCCATGATCTGAGGGCGAAACCGCCTCTGCTGTTGCTTGACTGGTTTGGCGTCTGAGCCGATGTTGAGGCGATGCGTGGCGACCCGCGGATCCAAGCCGGGCATATCCTCGTAATTCCACACGAAGACGTCAATATATTCCCGTATGAGGGCAATGAGATCCTCTTTTTCCTTGGGAGGCAAACTGTCGCTGATGAATATGGGCTTGGGATTCGCCTCACTACTCATGTTCACCTGGAAGATTTCATCTTCGGTCGGTAGTTCGCGTTGCTCGAAGCGACTGTTCCACTGGGCATTAACATGGCGATCCCATGTCTCGTCATAAAGTGGAAGTTGTCTATCATCTGCCATTTCGGCAGGATCCATTGCAGCCATGTTGACTGTAAGGTTATCGAACAGGTCCCTCACGCTGACATCTGAGTCCCATGCCGAGGTTGTTGACGATTGGTCCCCCGAACACGCATAGTCGGAATCCTCGTTGGCGTAAAAACACAAATCCGACGAGGAGGAGGAGTAGCCTAAGCCTCTTCGAGTCCTGTTGAAGTAATTTGAGGGTTTCCCTTTGGGTACGTAAGTGGGACGGATGACCGTTTTGCGCCCTCGGCCGTAATTCAGGCCCTCTAAACGAGTGAGGTTATACCCCATATCGCTCATCATGCGCTTCGCAACTTGACTGTATTGTAAAAACTGGGGCGCTGGCTCCTCGTCCTTAGATCCATCTCATAGCGTGCGTAGGGGATGATCGATTCGACCGAAGATAATATCTTTTCGATAATTATTCCGGGCCAGCACAACAAGTACAGCTTGCGACGACTCAATCGGCTGTGATCTCACGACGTATGACGAGCATGCTGGTAGGTGCAGGGAGGGATCGCCGTAGAGTTTTTTCCATAGGTCGTTGGGTTCATCATCTTTAGACGTAGAACAAGACGACACATAATCAAAGTTAGACTTTTCATTTATGACAATCTTCTCCACCTGAACAGCGTTAGTTACATGATGACTTTCATAACCGATTACAATTGACTCGAAGTCATTCAGGATTAAGTTGTCACCGTACTCAGGCTCGCTATCCGCCTCGTTGCCACTCTCTAGCTCCTCTGCCGGTGGCTCGTCAGGGTCTTGATATAGTAGAGAATCCGTAAAGTAGTTTTCGACGCCTTTAAAGGGTTGTTTGTCGGCCACTACTGTTTTCACTTGCTCGTAGTCGTCCACATATTTCAGGCATTGGTGAAGGGTGGATGGGACTATTTGGTTGTCATGGATCCACGGGCGTCCTAAGAGTACGTTGTAGGAAGGCTCGGCATCGATGACATAGCAGGTCACCTCCGTCTTCATGTCGCCTATTCGACATTTCAGGCGGATCTTGCCCAACAGCCGTGTCCCCGTGGCGTTAAAGCCAAAAATGGTTGTGGTGGTCGAGGACAGACGTTTTGGCGGTATCCCCAGGTGTTTGATCAACTTTAGGGGCACGATGCTCAGCGCAGAACCCGGGTCGACCTGAATTCGATCCACTTTCGACGAACCGACATATCTTGTGAAGTACAGCGGCCGATCATGAGATGTGCTCTTGATGAGCATGTCCTCAGGAGTGAAAGTGATGCACGGGACCCGTCTCTTAGAGACCTGGTAACAATTCGTACATTCTTGTTTCGCCTCTGTCTCTTTCAAGAAATGGGTGAAGAACGCCTCTGAGTCGGCCAACGCCTCTTGTAGGGCCTCCCGGGTAGACCTGGATAACCGAAGGAGGTCGTACATAGTGATTCACGCCGGGATGCTCTTCAGTTGCGTGAGCACATTGAACTGGAAAGGTTGGCGGCTTGAGCCTAGCCCGTCTGGATTGGGAGGGGCAGTTGTTGCTGGCCTCTTGGGAGACCCTGCCGGGTTTTCCGCCCTCGCGGGATATTCCTTCGCGAATTCCTTCCCTGCTCTCGTGGCGAGGACAGTGGCCTCTTCTTCGGAGTCGGTTAGGGCGGTCATTGTTGTCTTCTCCCCACCTAGAATGGCAGAGATGACATTACAATGTCTTCCCTTAGACTTTTTCGAGGGCTTTGTAGTTCACTGTTCGTCGTTGACGAGGTTCGGATGGACCCACATCACCTGACCCGATGGCAGAATCTGCGAAGCTAAACCTTTCTCTCGCTGGTTGTGAGGGTCATCGTTGGTGATCTTTAAGACGGCCTTGGGAATGGGAATTATTCCTGCCAGAGCTTGGACTTCTGGGAGATCTGTTCCAAAGCTCAAGGTGATTATGTTCGTGGTCACCTGCTTTTGAACCTTCTCCTTCTTTAGGACCCCCTCATCGTAGAGGCCTTGGAGCTTATCCTTGAGGACGTAACATTTAGTCATGTGGTGGCCCAGGAATCTGTGGTAGGCATAATAACCCGGGTCATTGGTTTTGTCCACCTCCTCAGGTTTCGCTGCTTCTGGCAACTTAATTCGCCCACTCTTGAGCAGGGTGTCGAATGTCGCTACCACCTGGTCCTCTTTGAAGTCGTATTACCGTGGGGGGCGTTGTTCAAATTGTCTGGGCTTTGGCCTTTAAGCAGCCTTCGGCGCCGGGGAAGAGTCGACGGCCATGATCTCTTTTCCTCTGGACCGAGGGGGATTCTTTGGCACGGCTGGTTCTGCAGCTCCCTTCTTGGGCTGCGGCTCTTCGGCCTCTAGCCTTTTGATCATGTTTTCCACTTGCTCGCCTTGACGAACAAGCTCCTTCCATGTCCGGGTTTCCACCGCGCCCACTTTGGATAGGATGTATATTGAGAGATTATTACGGCACATCTCGATTAGCGTGGATTCGGAAACTTGGTCCCGACAGTGGACAGATCGGTTACGAAACCTCTTTACAAAGTCGTTGACTGACTCCGACTTTCGTTGCTTTTCGGCGAGGAGGGTGGCCATTGACACTCCGTGTCGTCGTCGAAGAAGCGGGCGAGGAAGAGCCTTTCAAGATCGGTACATGACTTGATAGAGCCGGGTTCTAGTTTGCGGAACCATTCAAAGGCCACCCCCTTGAGGGTGCCTATGAATAGCCGAGTGAGAATGACGTTGTTCCCCGTGAGGAATCCGGTCTGCGCCATGAAGTAGTAAATATGTTGCGAGGGTGAGCCCTTGCCGTCAAACTGCACCAAGCTAATTGGGTTGAACTTCGCCGGGTAGGGGACCGTATCCCATTCGACAGGGTAGGGTCGGACCACCCCCAGCTTGTTCATGTTCTACTGAAGCTTGAGTGCGTTGAGTTGGTTTTGGAACTCGTCGAGCCTCTTGTCGCGGGTGCTACCCCCAGTATGCGACGTTCCTAGTGACGTCTTGGAAGAGTAATCGGATTGCGGATTACTATTGTCTTCCGTCTCAGTCGCTGGACGATGAGGAGGTACCCACTCCTTATCTCCTGTTTGCCGGGGTAAGGTGCGCTGGGTTCTCTTCTTCTTCTTCTTTTTCTTGTTCAGAAGTTGTTCCATCATCTCCCTTAGGGAATCTATGGTCGCCTGTTACTCTTCGAGCTTCTGGGCGACCGTCTGGTCATGGGTGAGTTCGGTCATGTGTACCCTTGCCAGCGCGTCCTGACTTGAGCGCGAGGTTTGAGACGTAGCCGCCGCCAAGTGAACCTCATCCTCACCGTAGGAGGGGGGGCTAAGGTGGAGTAATCAAACCCGATACTTACCCCTCTACGACTACGGGTACGCTGGTATATGCCCTCTTGCCGGTATCTGTAGGCATATAAAATTGCTTATAGGTCCCTTAGCTCAGCTCGGTACAAACCGACAAACCAACGAGGCAACGAGATTGACTAATCGCACGCAAGCAACGGAATACGTCCATTCGCGGGCGGGATCAAGCTAAGTGTTCGAAGAGTCAACAAGTCATCCAACCAAGGGCATACTCGGACGAATCACGATCGAATCAAGATCGGTTTCAGACTCAAATTCAGAAGTGGATTTACTGCCTAATTGGGATCCGGATTTACTGCCAAATCAGGTCAACAAATCGAATCCGAACCTATCAACCACAGAACCGAAAAACGGACACAAAGTGGTAAAACGACAAACACCTGGGGGTCGGCTCACCGAGCCACCAAGGAGGCTCAGTGGCCGAGCCACCAAGTGGTGGCTCGGCCGAGCCACCTAGGTGGCTCGGTGGCCGAGCCACCTTGGGGTGGCTCGGCCACCTCCGAGCCACCAAATGGTGGCTCGGAGGCCGAGCCACCTCCTTGGTGGCTCGGCGGCCACCAAGGTGGCTCGGCCACCACCGAGCCACCAGGTGGTGGCTCGGTGGCCGAGCCACCTATTGGTGGCTCGGTGGCCGCCGAGCCACCTAGGTGGCCGGCCACACTGTGCCCAAGGCACAGTGAGGGTAGCCTATAAATAGGCCACCCCCTTGTTCATTTGAGAAGGTTGGAAATTTTGGAGAGAGGCGAAGCCCTGCTGGATTGGAGACTCGGAACTTAAAAAAGATTGAAACTTTGGGACTTCGGGGACTCACTCCTTCAGATCTGGTGCTCGGCGATCATCAACGTCAAATAAGGCAGGTGTTCGAGAGGATCAGATCTCAGATCTACGCAGGCATACTCCGGATCTAAGCTTGGTCTTAGATCCCGAGACTTGGACGATTGTTTCCTTGGTGAAACAATCCTCCCCGGCTATTATTTCCTTGGTGAAATAATACCCGTTGTACTGCGTAGATCCGACCGGATCTAGATCGCGCGGTGGTCCACGGCAAACAACCCCGGCGCAGGCAAAGAACCCACAAAGCGAGCGACCGCAAAACAGGAGCTCGCGATTCGTTCGACACAAAAGGAGAAAAGTTGTAATCTTTGTTTATTTTTATTTGATTTTCGTTGTAACCGGATCTTATAAAAAGACCGGATCTTTTGTAACTCAAAAAGTTGTAACTCAAGATGACAATGGAATCAATAACAAAGAAAGACACGAATTTTCCAGCGAACAATCTGGCGACCACAGTGGGAGCCACCGATCTCGCTGCCGAGATCGGAGCGTCGCAGCCGCGGATCTTGATCCCAGTCGTGGAGGAGGTCGAATACGAGTTCGATCAGACCAAGTTCGAGGAATACCTTTCATCCTCGTCTAGATCAACCTCCCCCCGCAAGTCCAAGAAGTCCAAGTTCTCTTCCAACAGAAAGGTGCGTTGGTACGAAGAAGTTGAAGCTACCAACGACGACCTCATCTCGATTGACGCCAAAGTTGCGTCAGATGAGGCTCCACCAATCTCCAACCAGATCAAGCTGGTTCCAACCAATTCCTCCGTCACCAAAGGAGCGGTGACTCTCTCAAAGAGAGCCCGCCAAAGGCAACGCCAACGCTTGGCCAAACAATTCGCCAAAGCGATGGAGTCCACCGACGGAGTCCGCTACAACGCGGGTCTGAAGAACAAGAGAGGCAAACAGCCTCAACAACAGATGAACGGCGCCTCTTCCAAGCCGCCAACAATGGAATGGGTCCGTGTCAAACGGAATCGTTCGACGCTGGAAGAACGCATCCGCAAACGCCGCGCACTATCAGCGCAGGCACGGGCTCAAGCCGAAGAAGCCCGTAGAAAGTTGCAGAAAGAAGTGGCCAAGAAGCCGCCACCAACTCGCAAAGTTTGGAGGCCAAAGTCTGAAGCGGCAATTCAGGCTAAGGAGCAACCTTTGCAGCCTCCAACCAAAATTCAACCTCCGGCGAACCCAGCTAAGTCGCCGAGAATTCCCATAGCTACTCCGGGAGATCATGCAGAATCCTCCCGAAGAAGAAAGCCAGTCTTGGAGCGCCTCGGTCCAATTCCCGATGAGCGAAGCAAAGCTCCGATCCAAGAACGTTTGGGCCCACTAAGAAAACCCCGAACGAATCAACACGCTGGGGGTCACCGCTACCTCCAACATGACAAGGAGCTCAAGGCAACTGCGCGCGCTAATTTGCGCATTGAGGTCCAAGAGCCCGCTGAGAATTCACGCCCAAAAAGGCATGTCTCAAGGCGCGTGACTCTTGAAAGTCCAAGGAAGGCAATTCGCCCTCAGATGGAAACATTATCATCTGATAGTGATAATGTTATACCTGAGAAGTCGTGCCCACACACGATAGGTTACTCCGACTGTCAAAATGACGAGTTGTACTATCGTGCTGGGGGTACGAACAGAACCAGAAAGAGGAGTCCCCGAGAACAGGAAACTCAGTGCCCTTGTTCAAAGCTCATTCGGGCGGTACTGTCTCAATGCAACTGCATCAAGGTAGTCCCCGAGAGAATTTCAGTGTTCGAAAGGCTCGGCACCGAAACGCCAAAACCAAGGTATAGGCGTTTCCGGCAAAGAAGAACGGTGGTTAAAGACGGAGAATTTCCGAGGGTCACCGCCAACATGACCAGCAAAGAGACATCGACACAGATTGATCTCAAATCGTTTCTGGAAGCGTCCCGGCGTGTAACCCGTCTGCAGTCCGGAGCCATCGCACGAGGAACTTATGGTAGGGTTCGGACAAGATTGCCTTCGGAAGATGAAGAATCGGATTCCTGCTCTGCTGTCGCATCGGACAATACAGTGTCCAGCGAAGGACAACCCCGCGAGTCATTTATGATAAGCGCGGAAGAAATGGCCAAGATGCTTGAAGACGCTTTGGCTAAGCAGAAAGAAAGTTTCAAATTCGAGATGGAGATGGCCATGCAGACTATGAGAGAGATGCATGAGCAACAAATCCAGGCGTTCAGGAACCAACAAGGTGAACCAAGTCACCGTAATCAGGTTGTTCAGGAAGAAGAGCACACGGATAGGGATGGAGCTCACAATGCCAATAACCCTCCCGTCAATGCAGGGGGTGGTAACGAGGATGCCAACGAGGATACAAGTGAAGACTTGAAGATCAAAGATCTCGAGAGCAAAATCAACACATTGATCTCCGCTCAAGAGACGAAGAAAACAGGCATTCCCTGTCCATACCCACGAGAATGGGAATCGATCCCCTATCCGGCGAAGTTCAGTTTAATCAACTTCACGCCGTTCGATGGGAAGGGTTCCCCCACTCAGCATTTGATTTATTTCAAATCGCACTTGGGTATTATCTCCGGCAATGAGCCTCTGATGGTGCGGTCATTCGTTGGCACTCTTCGCGGAGCCGCCTTCGATTGGTACCGCCGCCTCAAGCCAGGAAACGTGAACAGCTGGGATGACATGGAGACCAAGTTCCTGGCCAACTTCTTCGACGACGACACCGAGATATCTATCGGATCATTGCTCGATGAGAAGCAGAAGGACGGGGAGTTAGTCGACACCTTCGTCAAAAGGTTCCGGAACAAGGCGATGAATTGCCGGGACCCGATCACAGAGGAATTCATCCTCCAAACTTGCCACAACAACCTTGCGTTGGACGTGTTGGAAGCAATGGGAACAGCACCGTCTGACACTTGGAAGGATCTGAAGGTCCGAGGGGAGCAGGCTGAGCGATTCCTTAGAAGGAAGAAGGCCGAGAGGAACCAACCGACGGTTAATCCGCTGGACTCAAATTTCGCCTCTCGTGGTAAGGGCAAAACACCTGCAGCTACTGGTGGTGCTAATCAAGCGTCACAACAGCAATCCCGAAGGCAGCAAAAGACTTCGGGTCCGAGACTCCAAAGAGAGTATTCCTTCAAGGACGAAGACGTTCCAGCCATCTTCGAATCCCTCCTTGAAGGTAACAAGATCAAGCTACCGCCTATCACAAATCAGGAGGAAGCTGACAACACTACGGACCCAAAGTACTGTGCATACCACAGGAGGGTCGTTCATCCCACCAAGGATTGCTTTGCTCTCAAGAATAGCATTCAGACCTTGGTTGAAGCTGGCGTCATAACGCTGAGGTAAGCCAATTGAGAATGGCAGACTCCGATAAGTATAAGAGTATAAACTGCTTCTCAAAACTCCAAAGAGTATACGAGTATAAACTGTTTCTCAATCCTCCGACCGGTATAAGAGGTTAAACTACTCCCTGATACTCCAATAGGTATATGAGTCTAAACTGTTTCCCCACTTTTGACGGGAAGTTCCTGGAGAATATTAAGCTAATATTCTTAAGGATAACCCGGTTAGTTAACTGATAATAATGTCCGAACCAGTTCCGCAGAGGAAACTGGGGGTGGACGATTTATGTAATGGGAAGTTCCCAAAACCACAGCAATGTAATGAATAAGAACTCCCATTCTCACCATGTCTATGCACTCAACACTCTCTCTGTTAGAGTCTGGACGTAAAGTACCCACTTGGTCAAACCTTCTTACAGTTAGGACCACAGTCAAAATCCCCTCTCGATTCCCCCAATGAACGAGAGGTCCACAAATTGAGCGATCAAACCTTCCTACAGTTAGGATTGTCTCAAAACACCCACTTGGTCAAACCTTCTTACAGTTAGGACCACAGTCAAAATCCCCTCTCGATTCCCCCAATGAACGAGAGGTCCACAAATTGAGCGATCAAACCTTCCTACAGTTAGGATTGTCTCAAAACACCCACTTGGTCAAACCTTCTTACAGTTAGGACCACAGTCAAAATCCCCTCTCGATTCCCCCAATGAACGAGAGGTCCACAAATTGAGCGATCAAACCTTCCTACAGTTAGGATTGTCTCAAAACACCCACTTGGTCAAACCTTCTTACAGTTAGGACCACAGTCAAAATCCCCTCTCGATTCTCCCAATGAACGAGAGGTCCACAAATCAAGCGATCAAACCTTCCTACAGTTAGGATCGTCTTAAACCTTCCATTCGGTCAAACCTTTCTACAGTTAGGACCAAAACCAAAAACCCCTCTCGATTCCTCCAATGAACGAGAGGTCCACTTTCAAATCGAGTGATCAAACCTTCCTACAGTTAGGGTCACCTCAAACCTCCCACTTGGTCAAACCTTCCTACAGTTAGGACCAAAACCACGATTCATTCTCGATAAACGAGAAATTCATCTTTAGTTCGATAATCAAACCTTCCGACAGTTAGGGTTATCCGAATCTTTTTGATTCTCGGAGTGGAGATCCCACTCTTAGTTTCACCTTTCCGGATTCTGGGGGTGGAGATCCCACCTCGAGTCTCCTTTCCTTCTTTGTTCGGGGAATAGAATATAAAATTCTTCCTTCCCCATACCAATCCTTTTCGAAGAATTCAGGATTCATCCTAGGAAGTTTATCCCGAATCCTAAGCAGGGATAAGTCTGCGCCTAACACGCGCTGCCGGTTTAGTCTTTTTCCGTAGAAAAAGACACCAGAGTTCGATTCTGGGGTATTCTATCCTGAAACCTAAGCAAGGATAAGTCTGCGCTTAACCCGCGCTGCCGGTTAGTTCTTAACCGTTAAAAAGAACACCCGTTCGCATATTCAACATTGTGGCAGGTTGTTATTAATAACACCAAAATCCGTGCCTTACACGCATGGGGAATTTCATCCTGAATCCTAAGAAAGGATATGCCGACGCCTAACACGCGTCGCCGGTTTAGTCTTTTACCGATTGAAAAAGACACCAGAATACCAGTCTGGGGTATTTTATCCCGAAACCTAAGTAGGGATAAAGTCAACACCTAACACGTGTTGCCGGGTAGCTTATTCCCGTAACAATGGCAAAGTCTACGTATTCGAAGTCGTAGCATCAAGTCTAAGGGAGTTCGTTCCTTTAGCACAACGTCACATGCGGAACGGATTTAGGCAATTCGCATGCTAGCCCGACTCAAGCCTGACTCAAACGGTAGTCGGTAAAGGCTAATCAAATCCGTTAAAGGCTGGGGGTTAGCCGAAAATCCTAAAGTCAACGCCTAACACGCGTCGCTGGGTAGCCTATTCCCGTAACAAATGGTAAAGCCTATGTATTCAACATCATAGCACAAAGTCTAAGGGAGTTCATTCCTTTAGCGCAACGTCACATGCGGAACGGATTAAAACAATCTGCATGTAAACCCGATTCAAACGGTAGTCGGTAAAAGCACGTCAAATCCGTTGAAGGCTGAGGATTTGCCAAAAATCCTAAGTCAACGTCTCATACACGTTGCTATTTAGTCTTTTCACAGGAGAAAGACGAAGTCTACGTATTCAATATCGTAGCACTAAAAGGGTTAACTCTTTTAGCTTAACGTCACATGCGGAACGGACTTGAACAATCCGCATGCTAGCCCGACTCAAACGGTAGTCGGTAAAGGCTCATCAAACCCGTTGATGGCTGAGGGTTTGCCAAAAATCCTATAAATACGAAAGTCACTGACGCATCAGCTTCACTAGTTGGTCTCGTGACTTGAGCATCCAACGACGTTCAAAACCCTAGGTCAACGCCGGTCAACGCGTAACCCTAGGTCAACGCCAGTCAACGCGTTGTGACCAAACAGTCAACGTATGACATTCGAAACCCTAGGGTCAACGTCGGACAACGCGTAATCCTAGGTCAACGCCAGTCAACGTGTTGCGACCAAACAGTCAACGTATGACATTCGAAACCCTAGGGTCAACGCCGGTCAACGCGTAACCCTAGGTCAACGCCGATCAATGCGTTGCAATGAAAGAATCGATACTCCGAAAAGTATACGAGTATAAACTGCTTCTTAAATACTCCAATAAGGTATATGAGTATAAACTATTCCCTATTTTTGGTTGAGAAGTTCCTGGAGAATATTTTTATAAATATTCTTAAGGATAACTCGGAGAATGTTTTTATAAACATTCTTAAGGATAACTCAACAACACGACGCCGGACAACGCGTTGCAGATAAAGACTCGACGCCAACAATCGATAGTCAGCTAAATCAGGAACCGACTTCAAGGTTCAAAATTCCGACAACGGTCAGACAATAAATGCAGTACCGAAACTCTTTCAGACATTCGACAAAGCACCGAATAGCCTGAAGAATTGAAGGAATCAAGAACGGAAGTCATTCCAAGGTCCCATTACACCGACTGAAGGGTGGGGACAATCATATCCAAAGTATTCCAGACTCTTCTATAAAAGAACGAGACTGAAATGCTTTGGAGGGGGTATCTGTAGGCATATAAAATTGCTTATAGGTCCCTTAGCTCAGCTCGGCACAAACCGACAAACCAACGAGGCAACGAGATTGACTAATCGCACGCAAGCAACGGAATACGTCCATTCGCGTGCGGGATCAAGCCAAGTGTTCGAAGAGTCAACGAGTCATCCAACCAAGGGCATACTCGGACGAATCACGATCGAATCAAGATCGGTTTCGGACTCGAACTCAGAAGTGGATTTACTGCCAAATCAGGAATCCGACTTACTGCCAAATCAGGAATCAAATCAGAGTCTGGATCAACCGAATCACGGACAGAACCCAAAGGTGGAAAACAGCAGAAAACCAAACACCCGGAGGGGCTCGGAAACCAAGTCACCGAGGCGGCTCACCGAGCCACCAAGGTGGCTCGGTGGCCGAGCCACCAAGTGGTGGCTCGGCCGAGCCACCTAGGTGGCTCGGTGGCCGAGCCACCTTGGGGTGGCTCGGCCACCTCCGAGCCACCAAATGGTGGCTCGGAGGCCGAGCCACCTCCTTGGTGGCTCGGCGGCCACCAAGGTGGCTCGGCCACCACCGAGCCACCAGGTGGTGGCTCGGTGGCCGAGCCACCTATTGGTGGCTCGGTGGCCGCCGAGCCACCTAGGTGGCCGGCCACACTGTGCCCAAGGCACAGTGAGGGTAGCCTATAAATAGGCCACCCCCTTGTTCATTTGAGAGGGTTGGAAAATTTGGAGAGGCGAAGCCCTGCTGGATTGGAGACTCGGAACTTAAAAAAGATTGAAACTTTGGGACTTCGGGGACTCACTCCTTCAGATCTGGTGCTCGGCGATCATCAACGTCAAATAAGGCAGGTGTTCGAGAGGATCGGATCTCAGATCTACGTTGCTACACTCCGGATCTAAGCTTGGTCTTAGATCCCGAGACTTGGACGATTGTTTCCTTGGTGAAACAATCCTCCCCGGCTATTATTTCCTTGGTGAAATAATACCCGTTGTACTGCGTAGATCCGACCGGATCTAGATCGCGCGGTGGTCCACGGCAAACAACCCCGGCGCAGGCAAAGAACCCACAAAGCGAGCGACCGCAAAACAGGAGCTCGCGATTCGTTCGACAAACAAGGAAACAAAGTTGTAACTTTCATTTCTTTTTAATTTGATTTTCATTGTAACCGGATCTTATAAAAAGACCGGATCTTTGTAATTGATAGACTATTACAAGAGTGTACAATGGAATCATTAATGAAGAAAGCAACAATTTTTCCCGCGAACAGCCGGTGTTGAATAAGCCGAGGATTAGGCCCCAGGACGGAGTCCGAATCTGGAGAGTCGGAAAGCACTGCCTTACCCTTGTCCGTCATGTTGACTGTAGCAGACGGGAGTTCTAGATCGTCGGCAGCGCATCCTTTTTGGTGACGATGCCTTCGACGGGAGGGTCTTGGTCAAGAGGGCAGTCGATAAAGTCTCTCGAACACCAAAGGCTTCGCCGTTCCTATGCATTGGCAGTCGACGAGTACCGTGTGGATGAGCCTTTCGCAATGGCACTGAGGATTCGCCTCATGTATGGTGCATTTGTGAGTTAAGTATTCCCGGAGGTCTTCTGTGGGCGGTTGGTGACAACCCCCAGCGTCAGAAGGATCGCTTGGGTGAGTGCACGAGAGATCTTTGGATGTATTCTCTAGTGCACACTGAGTGGAACGTTTTGGTGCTGGAGTTAGGCGATCTCGCCTTGACGGGCGAGTTTTCGTGTTTGGGCGAACTCCAGCATGTAGGTGAGTTTCAACCCTTCGTTTGAATGAGCGGGTTCGCGAGGTGTCGCCTACTTCTTTGCCTCTACGTTTATCCGCCAAGGGGCTATGGCGAGGCTCGCCAACCCTCGGGGATTCGCCTATTCGGGTAGGCTCGCTCGCTCAGGGTGGTTTATTCGCATCAGGGATGTGACCTGAGAAGCGAAGTCCTCCTGAGTGGGTGGCCCTGTCTTCCTCGGTTGGCGCTCCTGATTTGGAGAGCCTTCCGACGTCGGGCAGTTTGCCTTCTCGTCTGACGTTTCTCGGGCCTGTACAATGATTCAGGCTATTGTGTGAAACGAATGTTTGGGCCTCCTGTCTGACGAGTGTCTGCCGTTGCTGTTGGCTAGCTCTTCCAGCGAGGAGAGCATCACCGCGGGCTGTAAACCGGCGTTTCCTCCGGGACAGGTGTTTGCGGGAGCCGCTTGGCGACCCATCTGGCGGACCCTTGTCCCTTGCTCTCGATCTCTGGCTTGGCCTTGATCGATTCTGAGGGAGTGGGTTCCCCTGACGAGACTTGGGTGGAACCCTCAGGTGCGGAGGCTTTAGCCGTTTGAGATCGGCCTCGGCGCACGACTCTGTGGCGTTTGCGGGACACATCGCTACCAGAGGAGGAAGAAGACAAGTACTCTTCGTACTTAGCTTGGTCGAACTCGATCTCTAGGGACTCCACGTACGGTCATCCCAACAGCAACTTCGTCGAATTGAGCCACCACCATTTCGTTTGACAAAACAGCAACTCCCACTGTGGTCGCCATCTTCTGTAGGGTGTAAATTTTAATCTCCCGAAAACAGCGAACTTCGTTTGTATTGATAAGAAGGATTATTACAAACTAATAAATCAAAATTACAACAGAGGCAGAGGGAATGCCCTTTTTGTTTAGTGTGGGGACTTTTGGTGGCTACAGGATGCTTCGCTCGATGCTCGTGTCGAGTCTGCTTCCCTTGGACCGTCCGACCGAGGCTGCTGGGGAGCTTCAGTACGCAGTAGAAGCTCGAGTCGATAGAGTTCGGACCTTCTAGTTCGCCGGCGATCGGGGCTCGGAACTAGAAAGTGGTGCTGCAATGCAAAGATTATGCAAAGAGCTTGGTCTCGATGCCTTTTCCAAAGTTTCTCGACCCCTTTTAAAGGTTGTTGGAAGAGGCTCTTAAATGAAAGAGAGGCAGTTTGGTTATTCCTTGAATTATGGGATGTGACCATACATTGTTCAGAGACATCCTGCCGTTCACCCGTATCACGAGCGGTCATTCGAGGGGCCGTGTTTTGCATCACGTCACGTAGGAGTGGGAAAGCCCCTCCTCGTATGCGTGACAACGGCTGTCAGATACTCGAGTGGATCTGACCAACCACCGAGCGCCGGCGGCTCTCACCCTTCGGTTGGACAAATGAGGTAAGTCGCATTTATGAGGGTGCAAGTTGATTTGGTGTTTGTCCAATCACTTGTACTGTGAGCAGACATTCGGCGGGCCTGGAGTACCGTGTCTTCTCTCTTCAGGCCGAGAGAGGTGGGGAAGCGGGTTCCTGGTACTCGAGTGGGCTTAGACAGCTTGCCGAATGTCGGCGGATCCAGCCCTTGACTCGGACCGTCGAGGTGAGCTGCATTTATGAATGTTCAGGTCGACTCGACACCTGCCCAATCATTCGTACTGTGAGCGGCCACTTGACGGTCTTGGAGTACTGTGCCCTCTCCCTTCAGGTCGAGAGGGGTGGGAAAGCCCATCTCAGCACGTGGGGTAGCAGATACCCGGCCATGTTGGCGGCCTTGAGGTCTGCTGGCGAATTTGAATACAGACTCGGTCGGGCGAGTTGTGATAAAGGGTGAATTCCTGTGGCTTTGAGCGACTTCCCCTTACAGGCGGATTTCTTACAAGTCCACGGAGGTATTTTTTACCGTCTACACACACTTCGAGTCATCCATGCCTATGGGCTCATCTGCACAGATTCATACATCTAATGGATCTACGATTGCTGCTAGTCACATTGGCTCCATAAAAACTAACAACGGTTTATCTGTCTCGGACGTTTTTCTTGTTCCTCAGCTATCTATGCAACTTTTATCTGTTGGACAGTTATGTGATCTTGGGCTAATCGTTATTTTTCATTCTACTGGCTTTGTTATACAGGACCGCTCGACGGGGATACAAGTTGGGACCGGTCATAGAGTTGGACGATTATATGTGGCAAACAAGTTACAAATTCCATCCTCCACCAACTCATCTTTCACGGCTCTTACTACCAATTCATCCTCCTTTATCTCTTGGCATTCCAGACTTGGTCATGTTTCTTTTCCTCACCTAAAATACATGATAAATAAAGGATTGTTAGGACCAGCTACTTCAGACAAGGATCCTTCTTGTACTGCTTGTAAACTGGCAAAACAACCAGCTCTTCCCTTTAATAATAGTACAATTACTTCCAGCTCTCCTTTTGATCTTGTGCATTCTGATGTCTGGGGTAAAGCCAATGTCACTTCTATGGGTGGAGCTCATTATTATGTGGTCTTTATTGATGATTATTCTCGATACACTTGGACTTATTTACTTCATTCTCGATCTGATTTTTTAAAAGTATACATCGAATTCGCTACTATGATTAAAACTCAATTTTCGAAAACTATCAAAGTCTTCAGATCTGACTCCGGGGGAGAATACTTATCCAAACACTTTCTTGAGTTCCTAAAATCACAAGGGACTCTCCCCCAACTATCTTGTCCAGACACCCCTCAACAAAACGGGGTTGCAGAACGAAAACACCGACACCTTGTTGAAACAGCTCGTACTCTTCTTGTCTCCTCATCCGTCCCTTCCACATTCTGGGGGCAAGCCATTCACACATCTGCCTTTCTTATTAATCGCATTCCCTCAGTTGTTACCAGTGGCTTATCTCCCTTCGAGCGTCTATATGGGACCACTCCAGATTACTCTGAGCTTCATGTTTTTGGATCCAATTGTTTTGTGTTACTCCCAAAACGAGAACGAACAAAACTCACTCCTAAAAATGTCATGTGTGTCTTCCTGGGGTATGGGATTCAACACAAAGGGTATCACTGTTACGACCCGATTGCCAAACGTCTTCGTATTTCCCGCCATGTTACTTTCTGGGAACATAAACCATATTACTCCCTGTCCAAAGATCCCCTCAGAAATACTGTAACCTCTCTTCCTGCCGACCCATTCCCAGAGTCCCCTAATCCACCAGTATCAGATCCTATGCCATCAGTCACTGCTCCTATAGCTGATCCTGTGATAACACCTACCACTCATCCTGTCACCACTCCTATGCCACCACCTAACCTTCCTCCTGCACCTGTGACTGTCTGTCCACCTGCTGACAACTCTACGTCTTGTCCTGAGTCTGTATCTCCTGCCGACGACCCTTTAATGCGCCCAGTCCGAGATCGACACCCACTAGTCTGGCATTCCGATTACGAATGTTACCTCTCTGCCTTGTTATCTCTCCATGAGCCATCCTCATATCGTGAGGCTTCTGCTGATCCTCAATGGCAGAAAGCTATGTCTGAGGAACTTGCTGCTCTTCAGAAAATAGAAACTTGGGTTCTCACAGATTTACCCACTGGAAAATTCATTGTTGGATGCAGATGGATTTACAAAATCAAAACAAAGGCTGATGGGTCTATTGACAGATACAAAGCTCGTCTTGTTGCAAAGGGATATACTCAAGAGTATGGAATCGATTATGAAGAAACCTTTGCCCCAGTCGCTCGTATGACCACCGTTCGCACTCTTATCTCAGTTGCCTCCATCCGCAATTGGACTATTTATCAGATGGATGTTAAGAATGCCTTTCTACATGGTGATCTAAATGAAGAAGTCTACATGCAACCTCCCCCTGGGCTTCCTCATTCCCCTGGACAGGTTTGCAAACTTAGACGGGCTCTCTATGGTCTCAAACAAGCGCCTCGGGCTTGGTTTGAGAAATTCTCCACAGCTATTCTGCAGCACGGTTTTTCTCAGAGCTCTCATGACCCAGCAATGTTTACTTGCTCCTCTTCGTATGGCATTGTTATCCTACTATTTTATGTTGACGATATGGTTATCACCGGGGATGACCTGAATGGTATATTCAGGCTCAAAGCTTATCTATGTTCGTGTTTCGAAATGAAAGATCTAGGAGGCCTTCGTTACTTCCTTGGTATTGAAGTTGCTCACTCCTCTATAGGCTATTTCCTCTCCCAAGTAAAGTATGCCTCTGATATTCTCTCCCGTGAGGGCCTTACTGACAACAAGATTGTCGATACTCCTCTTGAGATGAATGTCAAACTCTCCCCTTCTGATGGAACCCTACTACCCAATCCCACATTATATCGGCAACTTGTGGGAAGTCTCAACTACCTCACTATCACTAGACCAGACATCAGCCATGCTGTCCATATTGTAAGCCAATTCATGTCTGCTCCTCGTTCTGATCTCCGTATCATACGCTACATCAAAGGGACCTTGCACCAGGGCCTGCATCTTTCTTCTACATCCTGTCCTGTGTTACAAGGATACTCTGACTCAGACTGGGTTGGTGATATTATTGATCGACGTTCCACGACAGGGTACTGTATTTTCCTTGGCGATTCACTCATCTCGTGGAAAAGCAAGAAACAGACTGTCGTTGCCCGCTTCAGTGCCGAAGCTGAATATCGTGCTCTCGCTCATGCTTCTGCCGAAATTGTTTGGCTTCGCTGGCTGCTTCAAGATATGGGTATTGACCATCCTGAGCCCACACCCTTATACTGTGATAACAAAAGTGCCATTGAAATAGCCCACAATGATGTCTTTCATGAGCGAACTAAGCATATTGAAGTGAATTGTCACTTTGTTCGTCAACACTTTCTTCAAGGGCATATTCTGCTACCGCACATATCTTCCGAGTTTCAGACAGCTGACTTGTTCACCAAACCTCATGTGGTTGCCAGGTTCCGGTTCCTCGTATCCAAGCTCCGGATGCTCTTCAAGCCTCCATAAGCTTGAGGGGGGTGTTAGAATATTCTACATATGCCTAGAATATTTACTCCTTGATTTGAGCCTTGATTTGAGAGATTGCATATATTTAGGAGATTTTGCTTGATTCATTCCTTGATTGTAATTACCATGTATAACTATTTCCTCATCCCTATATAAAGGGACCATGATTCATTGTATCAAAATAAGATTCAATATTCAAAATCATTGCTCTCTCAGATTCTTAACACAGCAAACAGTACAATAGTGATACTTGAATCACCCAATGCTTCAAGCATTGAGAAACTTTGCTAAGTAGTCCACGCTAATCTTCTGCAATTTTGGCACGACTTCTTTCATCAGAAGCCTTTCTTTAGGTGAGTCACTTGAACAAATTATACCCAATTCCATCAAAGAAGATAAGAATGGATGTAAGGTACATCATCACTCGATCTTGCATTTCCAGACTCATCGTTCAAAAGATTTTGATCCACAATTTCCAGCGGACCATTAAGATATGCATCACATGCATATTGCCTCAGGCTTGATTTGCAGAAAAATATAGGATCAGTAGGCTTTTACATATAAAAATCTCGAGTAACAATATCCCGAAGCTATAAACATCCCCTTTTGTTGATACTCTTCCATTTGATGCATACTCTATCCAACATACAAAAAAAGGATAACATACAAAAAAGATAACCAAATAATACTGATTCAATATAAAAAGGTGAAAAGTTTGATTATTACCTGGAGCAAAATATCCAATGGACCCTGGTGTTTTTGCTGAAGTTACACTCTGATTATCACCGCCTAATAGTTTTGCAATGCCAAAGTCGCTAAGATGTGCAGTCATTTCTTCATCGAGAAGAATGTTGCTTGGTTTCAGATCATGGTGCAGCACAGCTTGAGAATGATGATGATGAAGATACTCAATAGCTGAAGCCACATCGATAACTATGTTGATTCTTTGAAGTGAGCTCAAGCAGTATTTATGAGAGTGGAGCCATCTTGCAAGGCTTCCATTAGGCATCAATTGGAGAAAGAGTGCTCTGAAATCCAAGTCGGGGCAAGCAATGATGATTTTGACAAGATTTCTATAGGGAACCATTCGTAAAGCATTACATTCTGCATCAAAACTCTTTGAAGCTCCATCGACTTCCAAATTCAAGACTTTTACTGCAGTGAGAAGACCGTCAGTCTAATTGCCCTTTGTACACTGATCCAAATGCCCCTCTTCCAAGTAAATTTGCGTCACTGAAGTTTTCGGGGGCACAAACAAGTTCATGATATGAGATCAGTCTATAATTATTGCGAAATTGTGTGCCTGTTGTATTTGAATTCTTTGATCTCCCTTTATGTGACTTTAGATGGATATAAAGGCCAAGAACAATAATTAGAGCAAAAGCAATAGCAGGTAGGATACACTTGAGCGAATGAAGCCTACTCTTTGAATGAGAAACTGATACATTTGAAGAGCAAAGTGGAAAGCCTAGTTTTGGTGATCCGCATAATGCTTTGTTTCCTACCAAAGATATAACTGTGTGATTCAAAAATGCGCCTTTATTTGGAATGACTCCTTCAAGCTTGTTAAAAGACAGGTTTAGACTGTTGAGGCGGCGAAGATTGGCTAAAGAATCGGGTATTACACCTGAAAAATTATTGCATGAAAGGTTCAAATACGCGATATTAATAAGGTCACTCAACACTTGTGGAATCTGTCCAGTACACCAGTTATATGAAAGATCTAAAGCACTAAGCATTTGAATTTTTTTTTATAGCATTTGGAATTCTAACCGATAACTGATTCATTGAAATGCTCGAACTGTCTAAGGCCTTCATTTTGCTGATTGCTGAAGACAGTGATCCCTGGAAAACGTTTTCTGAATGATCGAGTTCAATTAGACGAGTTAGATTCCAAATACTCTGAGGAATTTCTGACAATAATGCATTTTCGCCAAGCTCCAAGTGTTCTAATGAACTGAGATTTCCCAGTGAGTCTGGTATCGCTCCAGAAAGTTTGTTTCCATAAATATACAATGTGTTCAGCATCTTTAAATTGCCGAATTCAAATGGTATAGACCCAGATAATCTATTATTCTCCAAACTTAGCAACTGAAGATTTTCTAGCATTGCTATTTCAGAGGGTATTGGATCATCTAGCTCAGTAGTACCCAATCCTAGACTCGTCAAGCTAGAGATACTGCCAATTTCAGCAGGGACTTTTCCCTTAATAAGATTTCCATCTGCAACAAAATGCAATAAACTTCTCGAGAGATTGCCTATTGTACTCGGAAGAAAACCCTCAAACTCATTTTTCCACAAACCTACATTTTCTACGTATCTACAGTTCGAAAGTGAGCCAAGAAAATCCAATCCTCAAACTTAACTTGTTCCATCCTAGATACAAAGTCACAAGCTGAGGCATGTTGCCAAAGTTCACAAGCAAAGTCGATTGATTGAAGTGATGACATATTTGAGAGCGAAATCGGAATAGAACCTGTTAATCCCTGGTTACGACCGAGATATAATTGTTGGAGATTTGAAAGATCTCCCAATTCCTCAGGAATAGTCCCATATAAATCATTTTGAGCGACGACCAAACCAACCAAACTTGTAAGATTACCAAAAGAAACAGGTATAGTACCTGTCAAATTATTCGGGCCAAGATACAGAAATTGAAGCTGCTGTAAATTTCCAAGCTCCATCGGTATTTTCCACTGAACTGGTTGTAAGATAAAGACAATGTGCGAAGATGATTGCAATAAGAGAATCCAGATGGGATACTTCCAGTGAGCTGATTGAATGAGCCACTGAGAACAAAGATTTGAGGAAGCATTGTTTGAATAGAGCTTGAATTCGAAGGAAGAGTCCCTGACAGATCATTCTCAAATAGCAAAAGCAGAATCAACGATGACATAGTGAAAATGGATAGGGGTATAGAACCAGAAAGCTGATTCTGACCGAGCATTAGTAGCTTAAGACGAGGCACATACGCTAGAGACTCAGGTATTTGGCCAGTGAGACTATTGTTTGTGACATTAAGGTAGGATAGAAAGGAGAGGTTCGCAATATGTGGAGTGATTTTGCCATAAAGAGATAAGTTGTCGAGCTGAAGAGCGACGACTCTTTGCCTTGTTTGGCTGCATTTGATGCCAGTCCAAGTACAGAAGGAAGTGTTGGTTGTCCGATTGCTCGATAGAATTTGAATGGGTCATCCACATTGGCTTTGAAGGAGAGGAGTGATGAGAGGTCAGAGAAGTTGTTGTGTTCTGCTGATGAGATTGAAGGGAACAAAAAAAGTACCAAATGTATAGTTGCAAAGAGAATGGGATGGAACTAGGAGTGCATTCAGTCTGGATACGGCTCGGATATGATGCTTACCATATCTATACCCGCTTACCCATCTCGGATACGGATACAGATATACCTCGGTAAGAAAAATTCATATCTATATCCGCTAAAATCAGAAATGATTACGGATATACATGCGGATATATAAGCGGATATGCATACAGATATAAAACGGATATGAAAAAACTAGATAGTATTGAGAAAAACATAGTTTATGTGATACAAAAGAGTTTGTTAATATGCTCATTATAACTAAAAAGTTAAGATTAGACATCTTGATCATTAAAATTAACCAAGAATCCATAATCTAAGAATCGAAACTATAGTAAGAGTATGACTAATACGTATTCGGATGTTTCAGGTACGTATTCGGATTTGAGTAACCATATTCGTATCCTAATGGATACGGTTACGGATATTTACTCGGAATCAGATACGGTTCAACAGCCCTCGATGGAACTCCATTAAAGATGAAGGAATGCAAGTGAAAGATGATAATGTATTTTCATATATAGAACTTTGGCAAGTAAAACTGAGACATGGACAAATTTCACAAGATTTCAATAATTGTACAGTAACAAGTTGCTTCGTAGTGGGTTGCTTGCTAGTTTCCTCCCTCGTGAGTCGTGCCTGGCGGCTCTCTTGTATTTTTGCTCAAGGACTTCGAACATAATAAGTCCATAGTCTGCTTCAAGGACCTCAATATTAAAACAACTTCGGTTCAAACCTCATTGCATATGTATACAAAAGGATCTTAAAAATGTACCTCTTCACAAATAGTCCAAGTCTTGGAAACGTACCACTATGCAAATAGTCCAAGCGTTGGTCATGATCCATGAAAGCGATGCCACAACTTCGAAGTTTTGATGCAACAGAATAAACTTTAATAATGATGATATAGAGTAAGTAATAAAGCATGGATATTTGAAAGAAACTTGCACATTTAAATAGGAAAGAGGTATTTAAAACGTAAAGCAAAGTAAAGATACAATTACAATGCTCATCCGTCCACTGACTCTATTGCCCAAAGATCAATATCTAGTCTAACTAAACTCACCTACTCGAATAACTTCTATAAAGTAAACCACTGATATAAAGACTAAAATTTTAAAAAAGAAAAAGGAAAAAAGACCCTATACTAAAAGAACTCAAAGTCCAGAAAGTTTCCCCCAGACTTAACATCAGCTCCAACAATCCTCTTACTACTGCTCCCTGCTCCAACCCCAAACTTCACTGGAACTTCAATCTCTGGTGCAGGCCTTGGAAGCTCCGGCGGCGTACTACACCTAATCAAAGCCCAATTCACACCCTCAAAGAACGGATGCTGCTTAATCTCGGTAGCTCCTCTCTTAAATCCAAACCTTTGTTGTGGCTCTTTTACCAAAAGCCCCCTGATCAAATCTCTACCTGCATAACTCGTCGAAGGTGCGTCGGGAAATTTCAGCTGCTGACCGACTACATTGAAGAGAGTTGCTCTGTTGCCTGACCCTTTAAATGGAGTTTTCCCGTATAAAAGTTCGTAGAGGAAAATACCGAAAGTCCACCAGTCTACTGCACTTCCATGGCCTTCACCTTTGATGATCTCAGGAGCAAGGTATTCATGGGTACCGACAAAGGACATTGATCTTGCTGCTGTGGGCTCAGCCAAAAGCTCGGGTTTTGAATTCTTCGAGTTTTTGTTTTTGGTTCTGGATTTTTGAGGGAAAATGCGAGGAAGAAAGCAGGAGGGTTGGATACAAGAGGAAGTAGGATTGATGCATGAAGGTTGGACACAGAATGCTGTTGACTGTTTGGATGGATTGTGATCTAGTGGTGAGGATTTTATTAGGGTTGGTGAAACTGCACAACGAAGCGATAGGTCAAAATCTGAGAGCATTATATGGCCATCATCTCGAACGAGTACATTTTCAGGTTTGAGGTCTCTGTAGACTATTCCAAGCATGTGGAGATACTCAAGAGCTAATAGTACTTCAGCTGCGTAAAACCTGGTATAATGAAAAATTATAACTTCATCAAATTAACAAGCTAGATCTTAAATTTACTACTCAGAATAATATATATACTGCTATCTTGAGAAAATAAGGAGGTTACAGGGCTCAAATGTTCTACATTCTCACAAATAAGCAGCGATAGTATCAGTGAAATCAGTTTCTAGGTAAGAAAGAATTAGATTCGTGACAAATCAGGAGGCTGTATATGTACACTATGTTATTACAAATAACAAGTTATGGCCTAAATTGTGCAGTGCATAAGGCGAGAGGAAAGTGTGCATTATTGAACAGTACTAAAAGAACTTTTTTTAAACTACAAGTAGTGTCAACTAAATGAGTAGGCTATATAATAGATCTAGGTAACAAAGTATTAGGTTCATCACAAAACAGAAAGTATATTTATAAAACATGTCATTACAAATAACAAGTTATAGGGCAAACAAAGCAACACATATATCAAAAAAAAATTTGCATGATAAAATTGACAACAAAGGGAAAGATGTATAAAATCATAAAAGTTCAAGCATGACAGGATACAAAATAAGAACAGTTATTGGGCTAATGAAGTATTCTAGTGCTTTAAGACCTCCAAGGAATGCAAACTACATCACTACTATCAATCAGAATATAGAAAACATTAATAACTGAAAACTCAACTGGTTAAAGAATTAAACAGTACCTCGCTGCATATTCAGAAAAATGCTTTCCAGGCTGCCGCTGCCTCAAAGTATGCAAATCACCACCAGGGCAAAACTCCATAACCAAACATGAAAACCTATCAGTCTCAAAATGTGTATACAAAGTCGGCAAGAAAGGATGATCGAGAAGCTGAAGAATCTCCCTCTCCGTCTGAGCCCTTGCTAGCTTCTTCCTGCTAGCAAGTGATGCCTTATCCATCACCTTCATTGCGAAATAGCAACGGGTCCCACTCAACTCCGAAAGATAAACACTTCCGATATCACCACACCCGAGCCTCCTCAAAAGCCGAAAATGGTTCATCCCCAACAAACCATTGCGAGCCCTAATGGCTATGATAGCTTTCCATCTCGGATCATTCCCTTTATGGGGCTTGTTAACACCTCCAGTTACACTACTCCAAGTACTATCATCGCTTAGGCTGCTGCTATCACTCGCTCGGCTAATGCTAGTCTTTGTACTTCCTAGTGAGTCTCCTACAGCACTTTCCTTCGCACTCTCACAGTTCTTCTCCCCGATGAACCCATTGCTCTTATATGAAGCCAAGCATTTATGCACGATGCTCACTGCTGCGTCTACACTTGCGCTGTCAATGCTAGTGAGAGGGCTTACATTGCCACTAGGAGGCAAAGAAGCATCCCACACACACTCCTTCTCAGAATTTTCTGTTGTTTGAGATGCACGAGGGATCGAGAATGGGGAATTGACAGAACCCAAATCATTTAAAGGAGAATTGGGAGCAATGGTTGGCTTCTCGTTAGGGATTTTAATGGAGAGATTTTCTATGAAGGGTCCTTTGACTGAGAGGGCTCTCATCAAACAGCTTGCTTGAGCCCTGCTCTCGTCGATTGGGACGAACATTGAGCCCATGAGATCGGAATCGATTGGCTCTGGGGGATGGCTTGCACCCGAGAAAGAGCTTGATCCTTCGTCGCAGGAGTCCATACTCTTGATGCTAGCAGCATCATGGGTTGATTCCTTTTGTGCTTTTACATCCAATGGAATTTGTTCTTCTTTCAGAGGCCTCTCCATCTCCAGTGTATAACTGGCATCACACTACGACCAAATTCAGAGGAAACTCAAACTGGGTATTCACAAAAACTCGTTAACTTAGATATATCCAGCTACTAATTTAATAGTAGCACTTCATGCTGCTTCTCTTGTTTGATTTTTAGAATCTGCACAGATCAAAAAGAAGAAATTAAGCACGGAGCAAGAGAATTAATAGGTACACAGGAAAACCCAAGTGAAAAAAAAAGAAAGAAGAAGAACAAAAGGAAACATTGCGGGGTTTACATTACAGAAAAAAAAAGGGGCCTAATTTTAGTGATTGTTGTTTTGGAAATAACTTAAAATTGGCAAAAAGCCAGGCATTTTGTCTAAATGAGATTACACTATCACACACAGCAAAGAAACAGGAAATAAAAAGAAAAAAATGATTAGTTAGATCTAAATGGGGAAGCTTTCCTCAAAAAATGAAGGGAAAATAGTAGAAATTAGCTCAAAAAAACTCAAAAAAAAAAAGCAGAAGGATGAAGTTTGACGACCTGAGGAGAGGTAGTTCTAGAGCTCAAAGAGGAGGAGCAATGGGATTTTAGTGGTCTAACTTCTAAAGATTTGTTCTTTGATCTTGCATTCTCTTTGCAAAAGAGTAAAGGAAAAAAAGAGAGAGGAGCAGTGTGAGAGAGCAGTAACTGCAATTCTCTCTTTTTGTTCTGTTCTTTTGCTGGTGATGCGTTTTACAAGTAGCTCCCTGTAGATAAAGGTAATTAATTCATTGAGGGTTTTCCTAGTGTTTAATTATAGTCTCCTTTTTCTAACAAATTACTTGTAGAAAAAGAACTTAAAATAAGCTTGCTTCTAAGTTTTTCAAGGGGTATGAAAGAAAAATATCGGTTGTTCTTACATGAACCTATAGTATGAAATAAGAGAGAGAGAAAAATGAATAGTGAGCCGGTCTTTCCTAATTTGCGCTAATTTATTTCTTTATTTCTCCTCTCTCTCTCTCTCTCTATCCCCTTGTGAGTAGTGAGTGTTCATAAACACCCCTCATAAAAAACGTTTACTTTTTTGGGTTTTTTTTCCCAAAGTAGGATGAGCTTCATTTTCTTAACGCCTTGTTTGGTACGTGGGAATGGACTCAAATGAGAATGGAATGGAAGAAGGAATGAAATGAAATGAATGTGAGAATGGAATGGTCATTCTCATTCTCATGTTTGGGTGTAATTTATAAAATAAAATGAGAATGAACGTATTTTAAAATTGTATATTTTATTGATTCTCACTTAAGTGGGAATGCCCATTCCCTATCACTTCATTGGGAATACTCATTCCCACATAAAGTGGGAATTGATGAGAAGTGAGAATGAGCATTCTAACTTCAAAAAAGAGGGTGTGTTTGGTAGAAAGGAATGAGAAGTGAGAATGATCATTCCATTCCACCTCATTCCCGCGTACCAAACGAGTAAGTTTTGGTACTAAAAAAAATTCCAAATTATAATTTATCCTAGATTTATTAAAACTTCAGAAAATTTATAGATAATAGATTACATCACTCATCTTATTTTTTCTGTTCGCATCCAAAAAAGTATCATTGAATTGTACCATATGAGCAACAAAATCAAATCTCGATTCTTGAAATCAAGGTTTGTTAGCATTTTTTCCATGATTTTTTTAATGTAGGCAAGATTCAGCGTTTGGATACGGAATCCTCACAAACTGAGACAGACAATGATGATTCCTGGTGGAAATTTTGACAAGTGAGCTCCAAAATGACCCATACAGATATTCTACATTGTGACTGCATGATTAGCTGCGGATCTTGTAATTATTTTCTCCCTGTTTATAACAATAATAACAAGGATCTGCCCCCCTTTCATTTCTTCATGCTTATTATAGACTCACTTTTGCATAATAAGAACCCAGCACGGATTTGACAAGGCTTTTGAAGTATTTGATTTTTGGGGGGAAGAGAAAGGGGGGCACTTTAATGATTCCTTCACACTTTTGTTTGGTTAAAGAGTTGGACTGGGGTGGGTGAATGTGCTGACCCAAATCCCTAGCCCTTGAAAGAAACAGAGATTTGGGCTCTTGTTTAATAGCCCCAAGGGCCCTAGGATCAAGAGGCCTAGGGGTGAAGCCCAATAAGTGCTAGGTTCCTTTTTAGACCTAGCCCAAGACTCATAAGAGTGCTATTACGTCTTTGGGAATGTCGTGATTGATTAAAATAATTGACAATGCATGCCGACCCGGATTATGCAAAATAATAATTATCATAAGTAACAAAGAAAGCAAAGTGATGATTAATTTTTGAGTTTTTTTCCCTAGAAAGGACCTCAAATATAATGTAATCATATGAAAATCACCTTTCATTTTTAATTTAGGGCCTGTTTGTTTGCCTTAAAAAAATGGGAAATCAAAGAAATAGAAAACTATTTCTAAGAAAAATGGGTTTTTGAATTGTTTGGTTGGCTGAAAAAAAGGAAATCAAAGAAATGGAGATGAGATGAGATGAGTTGTCACATTATTATTGGATGATGTGAGTGATTTTTTAAGAAAACTAGTTTTGATGTTGTTCGGTTGGCGAAAAAAATAAGGAAATGAATTATAAGAAACCTATTTCCCGTAGTTTTGTTGTTTTCTTTTGTTTGGTTCATTCTTAAAAATAAGAAATGAAATAAGATGAGATGAGTTGCCATTGTATTATTGGGTGATGTGAAGAAAGATTAAGAAAAGTGTTTTCATAACTTTTTGGGATGAAAACAAAGAAATAAAATGTTAATGAGATGAGGTGAATTGTTATAATATTTTATTCGATGATGTGAGTGATTTGAAATGATGAAAAGAGATGAGTTGAGTGATGTTTGGATGAAAATAATATTTTATTAGATGTGATGGATGAGTTGTTAGATGAAAATAATATTTTATTAGATGTGGTGGATAAGTTGTTAGATGAAAATAATATTTTATTAGATGTGGTGGATGAGTGGTTAGATGAAAATAATATTTTATTAGATGATGTGGATGAGTTGTTGGATGAAAATAATATTTTATTGTATGTTGTGGGTGAGTTTTAGGGATGGAAATGGAAGAAATGGATTATTTTGAGATTTCCACCTTTTCCATTTCCATTTCTTGGTTTTTAGGAAATAAACGAACAGGCCCTTATAAGTAAACCACTTTGAAAGTGAATTTTTGTTGCCATAAACCGGCTACAAAGTCAAAATTTTCAGTAAAAGCCCAAAATTATCCTTATAAGCTCACATTTTAAGGCATGCGACTCATTTTTTTAGTGTTTAGGTCTCGTTAAGATACAACTCATGTAACTTGAACTAGAATTTGTCAGCTTCTTTTTTATTTTCAATGAATGTTTGACTATAATAAAAACCTATTTTAAAGATGATTTATATATAATTGGAAATTAAAAGGTGATTTATGTGTAATACTTTTTTTGTGGTTCCTAGGGAAAAACCCTTTTAAAAAATATTGGAACCTAATTTACGGCGTTGTGAACAATTAATTATTGTAATTCAATGTTTAAGATGACAACTCCTTATGTACCTTTCTCACCAGTAACTTAAATTATGATGGCATCAAGTTTTGTGTGAAATTGATTTTTCACTTTGAAAATTCATATTTGATAATAAAGTACAATGTGAATTTTTTTTTTAAAATCACTTTCGATGACACAATACAAGTGTTTATTCCAAAGTTTATTTGTTGTTGGCATTACTATTATTATACTATGGTTATTATCATCATCATTGTGACGAAAACAACAATATTGTACATTAGTTTAAAAAATAGACGTACAAATAGAGAATGAGATTAAAGAGATGAGATTTCTTCATGTAGATTCAACCTCCAAAGAAACCAGTCATATTGCATAGCCATGCTTTGTTTGTTTTGGTCTGTAATCCTCTGTCCTTAACCATGATTAACTAAAATCTAAGATCAGCGTAAACAGCAATTAGCCTAATACGACATAAGGCCCACGGGCACTGACATATTGGGCTTCAGTAAGCCCAACAACCCACCTGGAAGAGAAAATCCCCGTGCGAGCTCGCCTGTCTTAAATCTCTGCTCCCCAAAATCCGAGCGAGCACTGAAATCAATCGCCTTCAAGAGCTTTGATTCTTGCTGTTATCTTGGTATATTCCTAATCTTTTAGCTTGCTATTCTTTTATATATGTCTATTTCTTTTTGCTCTTTTTAGATACTTTTCTGTGGTTTGTTCAGTTTGTAATTTGATAATCTTTTCTGTTGTGGGATTTGTTTATGGTCCATCTTATGCTAATTAGGGATGTGGGTTTGATTGCTGAAGAATTTTTATTTGCTGCCACTGAGTTGTCTAAATTTTGATAATATTAGTACTTGATGGTGTCTTTTTGAAAAAGGAAAAATGTGGCGGCAGCTCCTAATTTTCTTTTATCATATTGGATATCCTCGCATTCTTGTAATAATCAGGGTTGGACAGGTTATCTCACTAAAGACGCTTCATCGATAACTAATGAGAAAGGACTTTATTGATGATCCTTGTTTTAAGGGAATAGATTTATATTACCTCCAATTAATCCAGTGTTAGTTGATACTTCATGGTGCATAAACACATATTTGACGATATATTTTCATAAATGCATTGTGCTTATTTCTCCTGCAGTTTCCTTTTCAGTAATTCCCGTATAAACATAGCTTTCATGAACAAAGGGACGGGCTCGTTTACTCAGGGCTGAATCCCATATGATGGATATGTTATTGTTTAGAAAAGACCGTGCGGAGAAATTTTGCATTTATAACCACATGGTATAGCTTGAGACCTTTGTCATTGCAGCTGTATATCAAATTCCATCTGGAATGATACCTTGATATGGCCATGTCTTTAGTTTTAAGATTTTAGTTTTGTTCCTCTCACCAAGAGCTGCAAACAACAGAGCATAAGTCGAATTATGTTAATTAGAACAGAAAGTTGTGCCCAAAATAACGCCCTGTTATATCACATCTGAAGTTGTTCTCATTTGACCAGCGTCATGACATAATTTGTGACAGCATACCCGTTTGAGTGTCAGCTCTTTAAGTTTGCTATGGTAAACTACATTCCTTAGTACAACATTAGAACTTTAGAGTATTAGAGTAGAAATAGTGAGCATACCTATAACACACATAATAGTTGACATATTAGATAGTGACAGCGTCTCTTTTCTCTAAGCTTTTTTTTCATGAAGATCGGTGTCCTCTGTGATACTATTTAGCAATGAAATAGTAAGAGGAAGGTATGTGGACTCATAACTAAAAAGATCATTCTCCCAGGATATTGAGATGCTCGATATATCTCTTGCTTTTCTTGCAGTCTTCAGTCGACAGATAGTTGAGAAAATCTCTAAAGCTGTTATCTTTATACCTCATAGGATTCAACTCTTCTACCAAATCGTTGGCTGGGGCTACTTTTTCATCCATAGAAAGGTTATGGATGCTTGCAATAGAGATCCTTTTCTTCTCAGGGTTCAGAAGTGCTCTATGCACCAAACTCTTGTATTGTCCATTGCTTAAGACCTCCATATAATCACCTATATGGACGTGAAGTGCATCTTCATTGTATGGTACCGCTCTCCATTTTTCCTCTTTGGGGTTCTTGACCTGAAGGCCTTCACAATTTTGAAGGATGATGGTAATGAAGCCGTAGTCAGAATGAGAATCTAGTCCCACTTCAAGGTTCCTCTCGAAGCACTGAGGGTAGAAGTTGGTGGCGATAACTTGCATTCCACAATCAAACTTGTCTCTGAGGTACCCTTGATCTAGTCCAAGACTTTCTAGTATTGCAGCAATCACTTGCAAAGCTACTTTTCTTGCCTCCATGACGTAATTCCCCATCTTTTCCCTGATGATAGCATCACGTGAATAATGGGTAAATTTGACAAAACCCCTTTGGGCATTATAAATCATTAAAAAAACACGGAACTTGTCTCACTTAAGTACCATTACTGGTGGTATTTACTTTAAGTAGTCACGTGTTCAGTACAAGTTTATGCATATCTACTAAAGATAACTTCTTTTGTTAATATCCTTTACCTGTAAGGATAGGTAACCGTAGAATTTCTAAAAAGGTAAGTTTTTTACTCTACCTGTTAACGTCGTTTACGACTATTTTTAATAGTTAACGAGGGTTAGTCTAATTTTCAATTTGCTTATTTCCTTTTTTTATTTTATTTCTATTATTATTATTATTATTTTGTTGGGGGTGGGGGGTGGAGTGGTTATATATGCAAACACAAGAAAAAGTTCAGAATTCTGTAAGTCATGCAGAAATAGCTCGGATCCTGATCCACTATAAATAAAAAGTAGTGGAGAGACTACTACTTCGTCAGAATCATTGATTTCCTAATTGATGGATATGATTTGTCTTTGAGTGCAAATTAGGTATGAGCACAATATATCGAGATTCGAGGTATGGTCAGTGCTAAATTTAGAATGAATCTCAATCTCAGTAAATAATCAATAGTTAGTATAAAAAGTAGTGGTTTCTCCGCTACTTTTTGGTATTGGAGAGAATCCAAATTCCTTTATGTATGCCTTCCTTCTTGAGTAATGCAGCAGCGGGGTTATCTATCTGATAATTGTGAATCCGCCTTGTCTATTTTAGTTAGTCTTGTTATGGGCCTACATGATCAGATCCACGTGCACATGCATGCAAACGTAACTGGATATCAACTGTCCGTCTGAGGAAATTCCTCATCTGGATCTGACATGGACAAATCTGAGCTCTACATCTAAAGAGAAACGGAAAGGGAGGGGTCAGCTAAGCTCATATTCGATGATATTATAAAAATATAGAATGCTCAGGAACGAACAACAAAGGCAACAGTTGTCGAGTGTCATCATTTGTTTATTAGCATTTGATAACTAGTTTGGCGGAAACGTCAGTATTGGGAATCTAAAAAAGTTATGTTTATAGTTGCCGTGAGTTGTTATGATGATGACAAATTATTCATTCCTATAATTTAGGTGATGAAAATTATTTCTTTACCTGTAGTCTTGTGGTACTAATGGCCATAAATGAATCCACTCACTGAGGGGATGAGCATAGAGCTTCAGAAAATCTCTAGCCCTACTGATGCCATCCTTTGGGTTTACTTTATATCTGACAGGCTTTGATGTGTCATCTGATGCAAATTCTTCTTTCTCCTCTGCTGATAAGTCGAAGAAATCTGAAGCTGCTTCCAGAGCGTCATTCATGATTGTTGTGTTGATTCCATGGTTGATAATCTGCAAACATGTTAGGAAGTATAATCCTTTATTTACATAACAGAATTCGCAGGAAATTCAACTCACTACAGCTACCCAATGCTTGTAGTCTTCTTGTGTTGTGGGAATGGTGTAACCTAACTTCCGCCTTTGTGTACTTTATTATATGATAAATTACGAAGAATCAGGACTTGGTCTGGACCATCATGTTCTCTCCCTGATTTTCAATCTAATGATGGATGATAAGCACTAAAGCTTCCTTCTGAAACCTTTGTAGGTTGCAGCAAACAGCTATATATATGTGTTTATATTTGTGATGTTGTCCATCTAATGATGCCCATAGTCAGTAATCTATACTATGTATTACATATTTTGTACTCATTGTTATTGTGATTAATTTAAATGTAATGTGAGCACTAATCTACAGATCATCTGTCACTGTTTTAAATTTTAGGAATAGTTAGCAATCTAGAATACATGTATGCCACGTTGTTATTATTGTTTAGTTGGACTTAATGTGACCCTATCTTTACGCCATTTTATGCATGGTTTATAGTCCGGGTTTTTTTTATTTTTTTATTTTTTAATTTTATTTATTTATTTATTTTGTGCTGCTCATGGAGGTTCTGAATCTTTAGCAGATCTTCCAGGGGAGATTTACTAGTATTATTTGAATATGAGGTACCAGATGTGCAAACTGTTCAGTACATTACAAGCCTTCTATTTTCCATGCACATGCAGTTTGATTTTGACTTTTCATGTGTGTTGAGATTGTTATGTTTAGTAAGTTGTGTATTTAATGTAGGTAAGAATACCAATTGTGTTGGATAGTGACATATCATAATCCTGGGCTACATTAGAATATAAAACACTCTACCCTCACTAGGTTGGAGTTTTGGTTAGCGGAAGGGACTTTAACATGGTATCATAGTAAACATCAAGTTTAAATCCCACGGATTTCGACCCATTGAAGGGGAAAAAAGACTCAACCTACACGGCCATATTGGATTCTAAAATTATAGCCCTCAACCCTCACGAGGACTCCTGAAATTTTATATCCAAACAGGCTACACATTGAACTCTGAAGCTGTGAGCATTACACATGGAAATTTTATATCCTAACAGGCTAGACATTGAACCTTTAGCCTCAACTACTTATTTATGAAATAGCTCATGCTTGGTCAATCTATATGATTGAGTCAAGTCACAACTGAGCCCTGGAGCTTATTCTAACCCATGAATGAAAAATAAACGAAAATGCATCTTTCCTCACCTGGAAGCAACCTAAATCCTTGCACGCATTCCTAATAACTTCTATCGCTTGAGCTCGAACTTCTGGATTTTCATGGAGTTGGCCATAATCAACAACAGGCACAGAACGGTTTTCATCATGGTCCATGATCGTTGTTCTCGAGTCAATTGTATGAACTACAGTTGGGATTGCATAGCTTTTTATAGGCTGTTTTGTCTTAGTCTTGAAGCCTTGAATTCGTTTTGACTACAGAAGTATGGATTTAAGGGTTCTTTGAATGTAGACCTTTAGTTTGCATCCATGTCCGTAATCAATGATGCTTTCTCCTCTGCTCTCACAGTTGCATTTTCTTAACCTATCTGAATTTTTTTTTATGTGGATCAGAAAAAGGTAGGTAATAAAAGGAGAGAACTTGCTTTTGTAGTATTCTGACCTTTGTCTTGCTTATAATTTCAGTGAGCAGATACAGCAGCGGCAGGCCTTATTTTCAGGAGCCCCCCTGGTTGCCGCCGAAATATCATGAGACCCCCTCTTGATTGGTTGCTGAGATTGTCAAGTGGGAGCGAGTCATAAATGGGGACTTTTGTGAGGGACTAGAGGGTAACATTTCCTGCAGTGAACAGGGAGAAACTGGGAATTATATGGCATCACTGGGGACGTCATGGTTCCTACTTGCTTGACACGGGGGTGTACGTAGGAGAAGTTAGTGATGTTATTCCGAAAAGTTCGATGTTGTATAATGTCCATGATGGTAGCTTGCAATAAAGGGGATGTATAGGAGTTAGTGATATTACTACGAAAAGTTTAATGTTGGATAATATCCATGATGGTAGCTCGCAACAAACGGGATGTGTAATTTTTTTTTTTTAATTGTTTGCTGTGGGTGGGGGTTTTATTTTTTTTGGTGGGTGGAGGGTAGGGATGGATCCAGGATTTTAGTTCCGGGGGGCCGCATACAAAAGATAGACGAAAAATTTTCTTAATATAATTTTATTCACAAGAGATACACAACAATCCAAACAAAACAAGCAGAATAGCCAACATTAATATCATCAAAATATTTCCAAAAAGGAAGACAAAAATTATATAGAATGGATATATTTTACTTTTTAAGAGAGGAGGTTTTACCGAAACCATCCTATCTTTTTTTTTCCTCAAATTTTTGGGGTGTTGTGGCCCCACCTGGACTGTATATAGATCCGTCCT
>NC_033801.1:5031679-5035713 GCF_001876935.1 Asparagus officinalis | reverse complement strand
GGAACCATCACCCATGGATTGCCAAAAAAAATCTCTATTACATTCAACTAGAGGAAGAAGTTGTATATGGTGAAGAAGTACTTGATGGGTACACTCCAACTAATGTGATGCATCTGGACGAATCCATTGTGTTTTTCTTTTTTGATATAGACCGATATCATTCTAAGAATAGCATCAAAACTAAAGTATCAGAGGGCTATAAATGAACAATCATGTAAAAAAATGTACAGACCCTCTGAGTGAAATTATATCTGACCCTTTTCCGGGGGTCATTCTGTAACAATAGAACTCTTTTCAGCGGGTCTCCCCACAACGATATAACTACAGGGGTATCTGTAATTAAGTACCCTAGACAAAATAATATCTCACTCATGATACTTACAGAGCACTATGGCACAACATTAAGCGTGAAGAGAGCACACACGATATTTTTTTTTTTTTTTTTTTTTTATTTTGAAAAAGTACATACAAAATGGTAGAAGTGGAGATTTTTTTTTCCCCTTTTGATATGTAATAGTCCTAAGTTAAAGATTCTTTTCCCCAAAAAAGATTATGTACATCTTTCAATTAAATAGGTCCCCTGAGACCACTACGTCATGAAATCATTGATTTCCTAATTGATGGTTATGATTTGCCTTTGAGTGCAGATTAAGTATGAATGCAATACATCGAGGTACGATGAGTGCTAAATTTAGAATGAATCTCAATCACTCACTAAATAATCAATGGTTAGCATAAAAAGTAATGGTCTCTCCGCTACTTTTTAATAGTAAAAAAATCCAAATTCCTTTCTGTGTTCCTTCCCTCTTGAATAATGCAGTATTGGGGTTCTGATAATTGTGAAATCCACGTTGTCCATTTTAGTTATTCTCTCCAGGGACCTATGTGATCAGATCCATGTGTACATACATGCAAACATAAATGGATGTCATTATAAGCCCATATTCAATGACATTATAAAAATTTATAGAATGCTTGGGAACAACAAAGACAACAGTTCTCGAGTGTCATCACTCATCCTAAGTTTATTATTTAGCACTTGATAACCAGTTTGGCGGAAACATCAGCATTTGAAATCTAAAATAGTCATGTTTATAATTGCCACGAGTTGTTATGGTGATGACTAATTATTCATTCCTATAATTTAGGTGATGAAAATTATTTCTAGAAAAACGTGCAATCTAGACGAAAAAAACCGTCTAGGTTGCTCCGAATTCCGTCAAGGTTAACCAACCTAGACGACAATCCTTCTAGAAAAATCTGTCTAGAATATTTCCATCTAGTTTGAGTCGAACTAGATGGAAAATCGTCTAGTTTGCTTATACTAGACACGAAGCAACCTAGACGGAGAGTGAAATTCCGTCTAGGTAAATTCCGTCTAGGTAACTATCTAGACAAAATTTCCATCTAGGTAGCAACCTAGACGGAAATTCCGTCTAGGTTGCTACAGTAGCCATCAAGGCAGACGGAAATTTTGTCTGGGTTGCCACAGTAACCGTCTGGGTTACTACAGTAACTGTTTAAACGTAGATTGTTACTGTAGCAACCTAGACAGAATTTCCGTCTAGGTTACTCTTTTCCCCAAAAAAAATCTTTTAAACCGTTGATTCACTACACATTACATTACATTCACGATATACACATAAATACATGAATCCGGTATATTTAATATATACATCCAATCCAATATAATCAATATTCATATCTAATAAACATATCCAACAATCCAATTCAAAATACATATCCAACAATCCAGTTCAATATACACATTCAACAATCTATTCCAATATCCATTTCAGTAAAAACTTATATTATCTAAATGTTTACAACATATACACTAACAATACCAAGTCCATCCATAACACGAGATGAATAACATAGAGTACACGACATGAATAAAAGTAGAGTACTATTACAAATAAAAAATTGTTCATTACATTAAAAATAAAAAAACCTCACATCTCATCGTCGTCGTCGGCAGCGTCTCTATCCCTCATATGAAGCCTTTGTGGTATTACTCCTGACAACTTATTATTCTGCACATACCTGTAATCATCAGAATTCACACGATAACTCAACATTTTACATATAACACTAGGCGATTGAAATGTAAAATACCAAAGAATTCGAGTAGAAGTTTCTTTCCCCCCATTATAAACTATTACTCCTGGCAAACTCCGTAGTAGTTCTCCAGCAGTGACTTGCTCCAGACAAACACTACAGGTCAGTTCATCATCTTGACTCATATTTCCATCTGGTTTTGTGAAGTCTCGCTTTTTCTGCTTAACAGAAGTAAATGAATGCTTAACAGAAGTAAATGAATCCAATATATGACAATATCAGTACATAAGCACGTACGAAAGAAAAAAGTATGTGCTCAACTAGCAAAGAATTATTTCACAGAAATACACATATACATTGCATAAATTGATAGACAATATAAACAGGATTTCTCTAAGGGCAATCTACAGCTGACCAAATGCAACAGTCTTTGCAAAAAAAAAAGAACCAAGAAAAAAAGATACTAATTGCTTAGAGTAAAAAGAAAAAAATATACTAATTGCTTAGAGTAGAAATCTGAAACTAAGCGATGTTAGATAGGAGTCATATGACAAGCATTTGCGAAACCCTGCAGGTTAACTGATGGTTTTTTTGTTAGTTTACGATATTTGGGGTAGCCGCGAATAATGAATGCATGATAATTACGAGTCAGTGATCAAAAGTAGCCGGAAGATCAAATGCATGCCGGAGTTAATAGGGATCTCAAATAAGGCACTGAATCCCCCGTCTCCTTTCTTGGTCAAGTCAAGGTTGCTTGTATCGCTAGGAGACGTTAAAGGAGGATTTCTGGTGCCAATCCTTTTCATGACGTTGAACCTTGTGAGCCCTATTATCGAGTTTCGTTCTTTTGTGTGAATGGAACTCTCTAATTAAAGGAACAAATATTGCACATCAGGGTGGCACGTGGTTGGATAAGGGACTGTAGATAGTCTACATACTTTAGATCCTTTTCTAGCTGAATGGCCAAGTGTTGGGATTGAAATTGATCACAAATATTACTAAAATGAAAACGATACTAATAAATCTATTAAATTCCTTGATCAACGACCCACGACCGTCCCGCGTCATCAGTTGTGATACTTGGTCAAGGATTATATTACAGGTTTAGGTTGCTCTCTTGTGTCAGGTGTTGAAAAATTGCAACACTGTAGCAACAATCTCTCCTTGGGTTTCTGATGATATAAGAAGTGCTGATCACTTGCATTCCCACACAATCTTCTCCTTAGGTTTCTGATGATATAAGAAACGCCCATCGGTTGCGGTCCGTACGATCTCTCTGTCAGCTTCAATGGAGCTTTATCATCTGTTTTCCCTTGCAACGATGCATCTCCTGCTCCTACCGTCTCCCTCGTTGGCTTTGCATAACAACTTCACCGAGCTCTCAGCACTTCTGGCGTTTAAGGCCCATGTCAGCGACCCGTACAACATACTATCCACTAACTGGACCGTTAATACTCCCTTGATTTTCTCCACAAATTGCAAACCTCTCCTTTGTATCATCCCTCGACCTTACAAACACCAGCCTAACTGGGTCCATCCCCGAGTCCCTTGCGCAGATGCCTCGTCTCAGGTCGCTCACGCTCAATCGGAATCAGCTTTCTGGTTCGATACCACGAGCTATATTCAACATGTCTGTGCTCTCTGAACTTTACCTTGAGAACAACAATCTTTCAGGGAACCTCCCCTCAAATCACAGCCTCTATCAAACACTTCCTCAAATCCAAGTTTTATCTCTCTCAAATAATCAGATCAGTGGAGACATCCCATTCGGGATTTTTGATTGCTCTCGTCTTCGTGTGCTCTCCTTGGCCTACAACCAGTTCACTGGAAACATACCGCCGGAGCTTGGATATTTGAGGCACCTCACAATTCTATATCTGGAGCAAAACAATTTTACAGGTATTATTGTCAGGCGCCTAACCTTTTTGACCCAGCCAACATGAAAACAAAAGTGGGGCCCACAAAGGCGGGCC
>NC_033801.1:5005809-5030679 GCF_001876935.1 Asparagus officinalis | reverse complement strand
AAGATGAGAAAATGTATTCCTTTTTCTGCCTCCCTACAAAGGAATGCAATAGCTAATGCATAAAAGTAAAGTATTATCGATTAAATATCCGTTGTAAACTTAATTTTGATTGGAATGTAAATAATGGAAAGCTCGCCTGTCAGTGTGGATGTATCATCAACTTCTCATCCAAAAGTTTATTCATCCAGACAATCCTTCAATATGCAATCAACTTGATTCTAGGTGATAATGCATGGGATCAACTACAGAGGTAAGTTCGATATCAATCTCCAAAGATTTTTATGTATTGAGTTTTTGTCCTTGACATTTCTCTTCTATTTTTAATTCACATCTCCAACTTTTGATGGAAAAATTATCAGCTCCATTTGCTAAAACCTATGTAAACTCAACTTTTTTTTGAAAACCAATGTGGATTAATTGAGTTTTTTCTCCTCTCCTTTCTCTTTTATTTTTAACTCACATCTCCTTTTTTTTATTGTCAGTAAACATATCCAGTTGCCCAAAACAAATGAAAAGTCAATTTTTATTCAAAATTAACGTTGATTGTATTGGATTTTTTTGGATTTTTTATCCTCCTTTATCTTCTATTTTTAAAAAAATTTTTCTTTTTCATTCATCAAGCAAGTTGCAACATGAAATGCTAATTTCTTCAATTTTGGTAAATACGAACCAATTACATGCTGCTGACAACATCCAAGTTTATGCGGCAATTTTAATTGTATCATAAGATAACACGCTTTAAATATTGAATAAAATGAAAATAATAAAATAATTAAATAAATAAACTACAATACAATTAAAAGATGAGAATTCTAACGCTTTCAAATTCTGATGGCAGATGTTTCAGAAACAATTTCAAGAAGCTTAGTTTTGGTGTGGTGTCAGAAGGAAACAGTATACTGTGGTTGTGGTGAGAAGGAAAAAACGCAATTTGTAGGAGAGTGGGTGTGAGTTGAAGGAGACGTGGGAAGTTTCAGAAGCTTAGTTGGTTATTCCATGAAAATGTGGAACGTGGGAAATATCTTGTGTATTATCATTATCTATCTATGTAACTGTTATTGTTAAAATACAATATGTTACTGTTCATTAAAGTTTTTAATTGTTGGTTGTAGATTGGTTATTTTTGTAGAATGGTTATTTAAAAAATGGGATTGTGTTAAACGTTGTTTAAAAACCTTTTGTTATTTAAAAACCTTATTGTTGGTTGTAAGATGGTGTTATTTTTTATAGGTGGTTATTTAATAGTGGGATTGTCACAATAAACGTTGTTACAATTAAAAAATGTTACTGTTCATTATATATTTTTTGTTGTTCTCCTTTAGTAATAAAGAAGTAGATGTATAATAAAAGCGTGCATGAGATCCATGTAGATCGTTCACGAGACACCGGTCCATGAGTACAAGATTAGGGGCCTGCTGCGTCAAATAATTGAAGCCCATCTTAAAATGGGCCAGCTTCGTCCCTTTCTGTTTATTATCCAAAATTCTGTAATTAATTAATTAATCGATTAATAACTCGAGAGCTGTGAACGAAGTTGCCAACTTCGGTCGGCTACGGTCGTCATCCCCAAATTCATTGAACCCCGAAATCATCATTTTCTCTGCGATCGCTAGAGGATCTCAGGTAATTTCTCTCTCTCTTCTAACCCTAGCCCTAATTCTAACGCTAAATCGACCTCATTCCTTAATGATTGAATCCCTATTCCAGTTGAGCGAGCTTCGAAACCCTAAAAACTTAACCCCAATGCGTTCAGTCCCTCACTTAAATTCCTCTCGCAGCTCGAATTTGATCGCAGAGATAAACTTAACCTTGTAATTTACAGTTATTTGTTGTTTGTGTTGTTATGAATTGATGTATTGCGCTCTTGATGTCTTATGGAGGCAGTGATTAGTGAGGAGTATTGAAGTTGGCCACATGGGAAGCTATGACTGATTGCATTTCGACATTCTCCATTCAGAATGCCTGGCTTGCCTTTGCTTGCTCATGAAACCACGTATGAATTGTTGTTTGATGTATCTTCTTGAGTTTCGCATCGATGGAGAATTTTTTTTTTCTTTGTGGGGTTAGCTATCGATGAATACCTCCAATTCTCACTGAACTTAATGGTTTATATATGTGTTCCCATTTGGCTGCCTGTTAGAGTTGCAGAAGAATACTCATGGGTGATGGTTTGTGACGTATAGTAGCACAATGCATTAAGTGATTTTTATTCTAGAATTGCATTTTATTCTAGAATTGCTTTTATGTTCTCCTTTTACATTGTTTAAAAAAGCAGTTAGGGTGATTGCCTAGGCGTAACCGGTACCTAGGCCGCCCGCTTAATTTCTGAGAGTGCCTAGGTGAAGATGGGCCACTCACATGGACTCACTGCATTATAAAGGATTTTTTTTTTGCTGGGTTAGGCATTAAGACGAGTGAAGATAACAGGTCAGGTTAAAATGGATCAGATCAGAACTTGATTCGAGTTCATCTCTGATAAAACATTGAGTGCCTAGTGCTTTCTAAGAACATTGCCTTTCTAGTATTCTTCTGAGATGCATATATCTATTACCATACTCTAAAACAACTGAACTAATTGCAAGAATGACAAGTGAGAACTGATTTATTCTTTATTGTTACTTGTTATTTTCTTGAAATGATATCTATCTTATCTTCTATTAAACGTGTGTTTTGAGCTTTCCCGTGCTATGCATCATCTTCTCTATATCAGTCCCATCAAAATTCATGAAACGCCCCATTAATATGTCATTCTCCCTTGAATTCCCATGCATCGCACTGGTAACAGATTAGCTAAGTCTATAGGACGTAACTTGGAGAGGGGAAATAATAATAATAAAGAAACGAAATTGTGGGTTTGGTAGTTTACTGTTATTACATTTTAATTAGGGTGTTAGCTTGTGAAATGGGTGAGGATTGGAGGTATTTATCTGCAGTTGAGCCGCTTTTGTGAGGCTATTCATCTTGTGCTATTGTTATAATGTCGTGATGCAGTTCAATCACTTTTTTTTTTGAACCATGGCTTTTTACCCCTATCAGAATGATACTCAGTTTTCATATTTTACTTGTGTTTAAGGTGCAGGATTATTGGTTGCAGCTGCAGCCAGTCTAGAACTACAGATCAGATGTGTCGACAGCAATCTCGGAGTCAATTGACTGCCGAAGAGGCCCTAGCAGCTGAAGAAAGTCTTACTGTCTATTGCAAACCAGTTGAACTTTACAATATTCTTCAACGACGAGCAATACGGAATGTAATGGTTCTTTACTCTTATACTTGTGTGTTTTCTAGTACACGGCCTTCACATTTTCTATCTTAATTTCCTATTCAAGGTTTTATTTGCTCCATCACCTTCTTGAACGACATATATGTATTAATATTGTGTGTCTTCTACTGCAGCCATCATTTCTGCAGAGATGTTTGCATTACAAGATACAAGAGAAACATAAAAGAAGGTTCTGCTTTTATATTTCAATTAATATTTGGAGTAAATGAGTCTCTTTCACCTATTTCTTCTTTTTCCCAATTGCATTACTTGATGAATGTGCATGTGCTTGAAAGAGTTTTTGTTCTTCCTTCTTGTAATCTTAAATAATTTTTTCTTCTATTTCCAGTGTATAAATTGTAAAGCAGTCACCATTTCTCCAAGTTCAACCATTTGTTTCATTTTAGTCTCTGTTAATTCTATTCATTAATGTAGTGGAACGTCTGGTTCGTAGTTTTGTATTTGTTTGTAAAGCTTTTATGTATACGGGTACAATAATAGTTAACTTAACGAGGATATAGGCCGTAACCGAACTGAATGGAAGAACAATATTCATGTAGCTGACCCTAAAATTTTGTGCTATGTTGTTGCTGTTGTGCTAATCTTTTATACAATTCATCAGATTACCCCTTTCATTCAATACTAAACTCCCAGTTTATTCGCAAGTCACGATACTATATGGATGAGTAGAAACTTTAAACCACATATTATTCTCTAAATATGCTTTATGATGTGCTGATCAATGTGAACTACCTGAATCATCCAAGACAGCGATCAAACGTGTATTTTGTTAGGTGTAAGCAAACTTGAAATCTGTTATGGGGGGTCTTTATTGTCATCTTAATGCATAGTCTATAAGGTGGCAACTCATCTTGTTAAATGAGCTACCTAGAGATGGACTAGTGCTGAGGCTTGTCTTACTAGTCCACTCAAATTTGTGGCAGCTCATACCCTACACACACACACACACACACACGCACGCACGCACGCGCGCGCGCACACATATTATAATTTAGATGTATGTATGTGTGTACAATAAGGTGAGAGAAAACTGCTTGTTACCTAATTCCTAAAATCTCACTTTGGACCGTCTTTGTGGATGATCCACACAAGTCGTTGTGGTCTTCATGCCCTAAATAACTTGTATATTAAAAATCATGCAATTTTTTAGTTCTGATTATTGCATCAAATTATTGCAAAATGAATGTTTTTTAAATAATAGATTAAATAAGAATATTGGCTACATCTTGGTTGCACGAGTAGAACTGCCAGTCACTTAGCCTCCATGGTATTGCGGAAAGCAGTCCTTTTATTTATTAGTTTTGTCAGCTAGAAAAATGACACTTCATTTGGGGTTGACGTGAGCCAAGGTTTATAACTTGCCATATATTTTGCTCAATCATTAGAGTAAAGAACTCTTGTGATGACAAGATAATAGATGACCTTTGAGCTCTTATTATATATATAATAATATATATATATATATATATATATATATATATATATATATATATGTTCCTTTCGTCGCAGAGTGTATGCTTCTTTGGAGGATCCTGATAATTACTAAATCATGGTTCTTTTTTTATTTTAAATGCAGAATTCATATGACCATATCTCTTTCTGGGGAGATGAATGCAGACATCGAGATGCAAAATATGTTTCCTCTCTATGTGATATTAGCTAGACCTCTGATTGATATCTCAGTTAAGGAGGTACGACTAAAATCTGATCTCCTGGAGTAAATTGTCTTTATTATACGATAATTCATTGTCCCATTTTGTTTGGTGTTTGACAGCAGTCCGCAGTTTATCGAGTCAATCAAGCATTTATGTTGACTAGTTTCAGTGAACTCGGGAGGAAAGACCGAGCTGAAGCTAGTTTTACCATTCCAGAGATGAATAAGTTGTCAGCTAATGGACAAGTTGGGCATCTCACTATAATCCTTGTGGGAAATGGTAGTGTCTGATGCCCTCATGTTTCTACTGATTCCAACCTAAATCTAAATGTTACATAGCTATAACTTAACTTACACCATTTCTAAATTGCTGAATGATTGAATTGACTTCCTTGTAGGGGAAGCAAGAGGTTCTTGTGAAACTTGTCCATCAGGGGAGCATGATGGACTTGCCTCATTTCCATGTAAGATCATACTCATTGCTATTTCAAAATATGCACAGAACTTGATTGATGGATATATTTCAGGCATTAGTAGTTACTGCCACTGGTTGCTTAATAACAATTTGCAGCATTTATATCTCTTCTGTAAAGCAGTTTGTATCTGAAGTTATTGATCTAAAAGCCTAATTTGACCAGTAATAATCTGCGCAAGTTTTCGTTGGCACTCTCAGATGATCTTGTTTATTTGTTCTATCCTTTTCTTGCCTAATTATTAAGAGATGATACAATGCAGAATGTAAAGGAACAAAAACTGAATAGTGAAGTAGGATTTAATAGGCAAAGGAATGCGAAGGATGTTGTTTGCTTGGAGTAAACCCACAATTTACATAAATACTTTTAGCAATATGCTGGTTTCTGTTTGTCAATTTTCTTGGACTTGTATGGGGCGTTGTTTCCCTCTCTCCCTCTCTCTCTTTTAATAAGTTTTTCTATATGTTTTTTTTCTGTGTATTACCTATCCCGTGTTTCTTGATCTAATTGCAACATCTTGTTGACTTTATTTTCTGTTTTGTTCCTTCCTAATTCTTTTCTTTCACTTGCTTGTTTTCACATATGATTTTTTGCTATGGAAAAAACATACTGGGGTTGGATAAATGTTTCCTGTTGTCTAAGATGAGTGGTTTTGTACATCTATGGAAGGAGTGTGAAAGTTTACCTGGCTTCTGATATTTAAGAATAAGAAAGTTTACCTGACTTTTATGTTTTACCTCTTTTACAGCAAAACTTGTAGGTGATTGTTTTTGGGGCAGGATACCAATTGAATCACTCCGCTCATCACTGGAAAAATGTGTTACTTGGAACTTGGATCGTAGAGTTGAGATGATTACAACAAGTGATATGTACCCAACTATCTTAAAGGTATTTTAAGTAGAACACAATGTTCCCATTGACCTATGGATGCAATTTTTATCGCAAAAATTACTAAGGTTCTTTTATGCTGTAAGTTGACCTGACCATAGAGAAATAGCTGGTAGGTTTTACTGTATGCATCTTCATTGTCTCTTGGAACTTTGCTTTTTATTTTTTCCCGCCCCCTGGAGAGTTCATGCGCACAGATCCTTTAGTGTAAAATGTCAAGGTGTGCTGATATCTGTATTACCCGTTTGCCATTTTTGGCAGACCAGTATTTTGGACAACAACAACTGCTTGGCTTTTGGAAGTCATAACGTGGATTCCAAAGTAAGTTCATTTCGCTATTATTTTTCAATAGTTATTACGTCTAGTTACTTTTGTAAATTTGTAACTTACTCCTGTGAAGAGTTCATTCCAAGTGCAAGTGACTGTCTGTGCACAAGAAGTGGGAGCAAGAGAGAAGTCCCCTTATGATTCTTATTCATATGATAATGTCCCTGCATCATCACTGCCACATATTATCCGGTAAACAGAATTTTGTGGATTTGTTCTCATAGTATTGTGTATAATATTGCTTAAGAAGAATCATGTTCGCATATTTCTATTTCATTAACTGAAAATGTCTGATGTAATATTCCATGCTCCTATTTTGTATCCAATTATTTTTATTTATGTTTTAGATGATATATGATAAGTTTGGTTTCAGAGGCATAGTGATTTTCCTCTTATTTTGAAAGACAAGGCAATCAAGCTTACAAAATTCAGACATTGCTAGCTTACAAAATTCAGGCATTGCTTTACCTCATTTGCTCAGCTTAAGTCTTAATTTCTTGGGAAAGATGTCCATCCCTCTTCCAATTTTCTTTATTTCTACTTTCCTGCTATTTTGGTGAGGACTCTTCTGATTTGATAAGTTTATGATTATACATGTACACACTTCCATACACAGGCGTGCAAAGAGAAAAGGACATCAACTGCTTATGGTAGTCGAAAACCCTTACTCTCAATCTTCACTTCTTGATCCACACCATGATCTACATGCCTGAAAATATACGAGAGGTGAACTAATAAGCAAGCAATACAGACAATAGAAAAGATTAAGGTTGTATTTGGCATGCAGGAACCTGAATCAGATTTGGGATTCGCTTGTAGATTCGTAAGATTAAAGAACAACTCAAAAATATCGATTAATATTGTATTCTTGTCAGCATGAAGTTATCTAGTTTCATGGGAATGACATTTCTTCCATGAAAGGTGGTTATGCTTTGTCCCAATGTTGTAACCCTATAGGAGATCTTATAATTTCAATAACATATTTATCTTCCTCATTTTCCCCCTTGTCCTCTGATGCTGCTGTTTTCTCATCTACTGTTGTTGCCACTCCCATCCCAATGGTCTCCACCAGCAATTTGTGATTCTCAGCAGCGATTTGCTGCTTTGTTGTCATTGCCATGCGGATGCGTCACACCATTGTTCCTAGAGGTTATTCTTTTATATTTTCTACCATGGTTAATATTATATCAGAATGAAATGTATTTGTCCAGTGTCATTCAGACAAAGTTCTACATGACATGCCACTCTTCCAAGTTGTGTTAGCATGCTTGCTTTTTTCTGACTTTCTATAATCTTCATAACCTTTTCTAAGGGTTTTTGGAGAATGAATTCTTTTACTCTGTATTTGCTCTTGTTATCTGTAGCATATTGAACTTAGGTAGAAGATTTTGGTTGTTGAATGTCTTCTTTCTTGCTGAATAAGCTTATTTCTTAATTTAGATTGAGAACTGGTAATGTGCTCTTCAATTATAAATACTACAACAACACTCTGCAGAAGACCGAAGGTATCAACTCTTTTCTCCCCTGATATTTCAGTTTTCTTTGTCTTTTGTAGTAATTCATTTCAGCAGTTCCTTTCTCTTCAAGGGTTCATAAAGTATAAATTTTATGAATCATAAAGTTGGAGGGGAAAAAAATCTTTAACATGTATTGGTCATTCGGCGTAGTACATATTGGGTATCATACCAAAAGTTGGCTGTGTCACAGATTTTTAGACCTGCCTGAAGATGATATTTTTGTTTCAAAATAAAGCTTTTTCACTGCATATTAACAGCTTTTGTTACTTGGTAAGGGGCTAAGAGAAGGGTTAAGGGGGGTTAACCCCTCCTTAACTCTCCAAACAGGTTAATTTGGTCAAAGAGCTAACAAACACTTTACGAGGGTTAAAGTTAGCTAACCATTTATTTAGAGGGGTTAACAAATCCTCTTAGAGAGGCAGGTTAACAGTTATTCCCTCCGAAGGAAAGAAACTTTGATAAAAAAAATATTGTAGTAACTAATTTAGGATATTTATGGCAACTAAACTCTTCAACCCTTCTCTATTTGCTAAACACAAAAAACTTAACTATTCATCTTAACTATCAAATCCAAACGGAATTAAATTATTTTTTTACCTGTCGTGAAGGGTTAACTAAGTTAATCATTTTCCTTAACCCTTCTCTCTTAACCCCTTGTCAAATAGCACCTTAGCGTGGATTAGACATGGTATGGTTATCAAAATGATTTAGTCTCTCGACTCTTCAATATATTCTGCAATTTGACATGTTAAGTACTCAAAGTCATTACGGACAAGTGAAGAACATAAAAGAGCTGGCTGTTTCTGAAGTCTAAAGATGTATTCAAATGTATGCTTCACATTTAGCCTTATGAACAGGACAGGACAAAGAAAATAATTTAAAATATTTGGCGCGTGTATATGAATTTACAAGTGGAGTTGGATTTGTGTGAATGGGTATTGCTAGTCTTTGGGCCCTTATCCATATCAGCATGCTATTTTCTGCTCATTGTGATATTATGAAATGCAAGAATAGGGGAAGTTTCCATCTTGAAAGGAAGGAATCAATGACCTTGGTTCTATCTTGGTGAATATCTTCAAAATTATGCATTTTTCACTTCAAGTACTTTATGAATACGTTCTTATAATATTTGAGGCTTCATTTTAAGAAAGTTCGACAATGGTTTAGGTGCCAAGGAGGATATCCTGCACCAAGAGCTTCCTAGATGGTAGACTTACTGAAGCACCCTGAAGGCTAGAGTAATTAAGCGCCCACATCCACATCATTATCTGTACACTATGTTCTATTTATGGTCTTGTAAACTCGTCTTCCTGGTGTTACAAATTTGTCTGCGTGCAACACAGATTTTAATAACTTCAGTAATTTTGAATATGCAAGCATATGCCTATGCATCATGATGAAGAAACAGGAGTTAAATATATGCTTTTGTAAAGTTTATTTATGATAGTTACTCAGCAAATGCTCTGACTGGTCTAAAGCTGATTAATGAAAAGTCTTGATGCAGAAGTTTCCTTGCTTTTAATCTAGAAGTGGATGTCTCTCGTAGTGGCTTGAGTGTAATTTCTAAAGAAGCACTTTCTAGTCAGTATGCCTCTTTAATTTGTATAAACTTTGAATTCACCTGTTTTGATCAGAACTTTTCTTTTTATGCTAAGGACTTCTCACTATGAATTAACTGCCAGATTCTAGAAACAGGATGTTCACATATTTTTCTAATATCTTGTTATGTTTGTCTCTGCTGCTTAACTTAGTAGATGCACGCCATTTTCAAGGGTACATCAACTTTTGTATAACATATTTTCTTCTCTATCTCTCTGTTTTCCTTAGTTTCTATCTCTTGTTATAGTTTGTGGATTCTAGTTCTCATCTTCCTTATCCTCAATAAACAGTTACAGAAGATTTCTCCTGTCCATTTTGCTTGGTGCAATGTGCAAGCTTTAAGGTAGTGCAAATAATTTTGAATTTTTTTACTAGGTATCACAGCATTTCAGTTTCCCCTCCATCCAATTCTTTGATTTATATTCTATAAGTGCCACTTCTGATATTCTGTGTTTGATATGTGTAGGGTTTACGATATCATTTATGCTCATGTCATGACTTATTCAATTTTGAGTTCTGGGTCAGTAAACTTCAAGGATCTGCACTCATATTTTTAGGCTTCTGCAGATTGTTGTTATAAATAAACTATGCTCTTGATTTTTGCAGGTATCTGAGGAGTACCAAGCTGTGAATGTTTCTGTCAGAACTGATGTGTGGAGAACTGAGGTTAAAGTTCTCTCTGCATAATTTTTTCATTATTTTAGGCATATTAATATATTTGTTTGTGAACTCCTTTTTGAACTGCTGTTTGCACCCCCCNACCCCCCCCCCCCCTTCCCGGCGCCTAATTTAGGTTTGATGACTGCAAGAAAAATGCAAAATAGTTGGCATTTTCCAGGGGTCGAGAAATGTTCCGTTTTAGTGGTGGATTCCTGTTTCTCGTTGATGGATTATGTTCTAGATCCTCAGCAAATTATTGGCTACTCCATAATTCTAATAGTGGTCTAGTTAACATTAACCTCTTCTAGAAGACATTGACTTGAAAAGACAGTTTTAATTATCTAGAACATTTTCCTTTTCTGAATTTCTTTGTTAACTAAGATAGATACTGTCTCTCCCTAAAAATTGTTTGTAATTTCGTTTTGATATTGAGCAAGGTCTAATGGTCCTCCTCCTCCCAACCGAATTAGATTCAATAAAACATCTTGCAACCTTATATACTTACATATCTTATATTAGTTTAGTGATGTCCCAATTAGACCTTAGTAGATAAGACAAGGATTGTTTTCAAGAATAATATAATAATAATAACAATATAATAATAAAGACAAACAAGTGCCAGTGCCACGTGTTCGTGTAACCAGTGGCAGCTGTTTTAAGCATATAATAGATGGATTGTTAAAAATATACTGAATGAGTTCGTATTTCTTTTAAACATGGTATCACATCATGCAAAATTTTTTAACTTGAAATATATGTGCAAATTGAACATGTATTTATTTGGATATCTCAGACAGTTTTGCAGCTACTATATTTTTAGATGTATATTGGATATAAGATGCCCAGATTCAGAAAAAGAATTATGAACCGGGTTCAATACAGAATATCCCTGACAGTTTAAATCCGTACTTAGGATCATTAGCTTGTTCCATAGATAATGGTGATCAGCTCTCAGCCATACAATCTCTCTGGTTGGTGCATTCTGCCTGTGCACCTAAACAGAGTTATGCATGTTTGTCTTTTTCCACAACATTTAGTTTTATGTCACTAGCACATATCTTACACTCATTTCTTTTGTGGAATTTAAATTTCGCAAGTTAACTATGATCTGCATGTCTTTATGAAGTTCTAGACGTTAGTATGTGTTGAACGACACGTCTTTTTTGTCCCACTTGCTTTACTAAAATCCTATGATATCTCAGGTTGTTCCCGATGGATTTGATCCAAGATTGCAAACATTCTTTTACCGGTAATTGTGTTGGATTTCTTTTTAACTTTCTTATTCAGTATGTAAAGCAAACCATTGACTTTTTTTTCCATTTAGCAGCTCAAAGTTTAGGAGGCCTAGAAGATCAAAAAATGTTGTACAAAATGTAAATCATGTTCACCCCCATGTTCTAGAAGTAGATTCACCGGAAGCTACACAACACTCGGCAGATTATCTGCAGGATGCTGCTATATGTTCCTCCCGCAGGCCTGTCAGATATCCTATGAGAACTGAGGTTCCAAATGGATTCAGTGGTTTGTAAATTTTTGACAGCTGTATTGTAATATGTAACTGGGAAAACAAACCTTTCATGAATGTGCTATAACATGATTTAACTTTGTCCATGACAGATGGAAGTACCTATAGAGTAGAGGCAAAAGCCGCAAAAGCATTATTCCATGAAACACAATTATATTCTTCCCGGCATAAATCGGAAAGTTATGGTTCAGATAACCATCGTGTAGCTGACTCTACGGAACCTGTGATGTCCAGTCCTGATATTGCAGGAGCTTGCACTGCTACAACTCATGCTTCTACAAGCAATGAGTATGCTCAGCTGGTATCTGGAAACAATCTCACACCCCCTACTATGTTGCAATTTGCCAAGACCAGGAAATTATCTGTTGAACGGGCTGACCCGAGAAAGTATGCAACCTTATCTCTATTTTTATAGATTTAAGCAAAAGTATTACTTGGCTACATTGAATATATTGTAATCCTTGTCATACAACTGATCTGTTTTCTTAATTAAATTACAATGCAGCCGTCAACTTTTGCAGAAGCGCCAATTCTTTCATTCTCATAGGGCCCAGGTAACGCTTTTAAGTGTTCTCTTCTCTTGGTATTGGTTTTTAACTTTTTATTGTTTCATTACCCTTTGGTGCATGTTTTGTTATGTTTTGCATAGGGTACGTAAATTATATTAACCAGTTACTGATTACTGTTCTTGGTTTCTACGCCGCTTTAAGCACTCTAATGAGGGATATTTGTGTTGAACATGGCTTGTTATTTTAAGAAGTGGTTAATTTATTTTCTTTTGATAGAAATTGAACCTAAAAAATCATTATATAAAAGTCTTATTTGTCTCTATGTAACAAATTAAGAGTTTGACAAATTAGTGCCCATTATTCACTCCTGCTACTGCTTTTATATTTATTCGGAAGTACACTTTTGATCCTCCAGACTCGAAAGGAGCACACAGTACTCCGCATAAAGGATAAAAGGATAGTCAAAGGAGGAAAATGTCTACTGTGTCCTTTCACAGAATGCTTGTTCCACGTTTCATTCATAAACTTTAGTAAGTGTAGTGATGGGCGAACAATGTCTATGATTTTAATGGAAGCAGATTAATATACCTTAGAGGTCCTGTGTTGTGGTCTTTGTTTTTTCATGCTGAGGGATGGTGTTTTCTATTTATATACCAACTGGATTACACATTCAATGGTGTAGCATTTAGTTTTACTTTCAGCTTGAAAGAAGCAGCTTCTGCCTACATTTGCCATTTTAGTTGAGATATGATTTTGGATGTTGTTTCTGAATTGTTTTCTATATAGGTATTGGATTTAATATTTTATCTCTTTGTTTCAGTTTCCATCTGATGTTTGGTTGTTAAATACATATATTGTGAGACAACTCACGAGTGACAACTTTGAATCTTCTGTTGTCTTTGAAGCCAATGGCATTGGAGCAAGTGTTCTCAGACCGTGACAGTGAAGATGAAGTTGATGATGACATTGCAGATTTTGAAGATAGAAGGGTATGATGTCGCATTTGTATTATGTTTTTCACCCAAATAACTCGGTTACAGCTGTGAGGGTTGGATGTTAGGATAGCAAATTTTCACCTATAATCCACCGGCCAAAGCTTTTGGGAGTTATAAACAGTGGTATTTACTGCAATATGTCAGTGATCATTCTTCAGATGCATATTTTATTTAACTGGAGCTATTTTCCTAGTCAATATTGTAGCAGTTTGCAAGCAACAGTCATCTTAACTGCGAGAGGCATGTATTTGTTATTGTGACAGATAAAATTCCAGTATTCTTCTTATAGCCTTTTTCGATGCAGATGCTTGATGATTTTGTGGATGTGACAAAAGATGAGAAGCAGATTATGCATTTGTGGAATTCTTTTGTGAGGAAACAAAGGTCACTGGAATTTCATTATTTCCTTTTACTATTGATAATTCTTTATTTTTATGTGATCCTATGTTCATATAGTTTACTCTTTTACATTCTCCAGACATTTTCTCATTTGTGTACAATAATGCAATTTACTGACTCTGAGATACTTCTCATAAGAATCCCGGAGTTCTAAAGAACAGATTTTTCTTTCAGGGTGCTGGCTGATGGTCACATTCCATGGGCTTGTGAAGCATTCTCGCTATTGCATGGTCGGGATCTTGTCCGAGCTCCGGCTTTGATCTGGTAGGTTTTCCTCTTTCAGCATTAGATTTTGAAAAGGCTTAATTGTAGATATACCCGTTCTACTATAGTGGTTAGTCATTTATATCTCCCTAAGCTTTTTTTATTAGACGCAAGTTAATCTCTTTTCCCTGTTAATTGATGACGGAAGTTAATTTATAGTGACATAATTTCCATCGGACATTTTAATTTAACTTTGAGGGATAATGTCTGAAGTTCATGGAAATTAGTGCTACTAAAATAGTTTATTTGAGGTATAAGTTGACGCACCCCTATTGTACAATGCGTATATCTGCAATTAACCCTTTTCGAAAAAAGAAAGTAGGGTTACTTACATGCACTCCCAAGTATTCGCTCAGAGTTGATTCTTAATCTGTAATGCTCCAGCAGTGACATTTTTTCTTGGTTTTGACAGGTGTTGGAGGCTATTTATGGTCAAACTATGGAATCATAGTTTATTAGATGCTCGCGCAATGAACAACTGTAATATAATTCTTGGGAGATATCAAAATGAAATCTCCGATCCTAAGCAAGGCAGAGAATGAAGATTACTTACCTTCACCATCGAAGTTTGTCCTCGTGGTGGATGCAGCCTAACCACTAATCCCTTACCTCTTTGTATTTTGGGGTTGGTTGTCGGTGCCAATTTTTTTTGTTATTGAAATGTAGCGGGCTAACATTGTTTCATTTATAGCATCATTGTTTTATAATATAGAGGGTATTCGATAGGGGGAAGGTGGGGATCAATTCAGTTGGGACATCCCAGTGCAATGGGGTATCATAATCTAAAGATGACCTTGCTATATATACATTATACTAAAGTAAAGCCACTTGTTCTTTTGCTTTTTTGATACAAAAGGTACGTATTTCGTTAATATTGATAGTTCCGATACAGAGGGTCAATTAGAAGACCGTTGACATATAATTACGTTTCGTAGCAAACAGAAGCGATGAACTTTTGCGAGCCAATATTGTTAAGTTTTTTAGCGCGAAAATGGCTTGATTTTGCTTTGAGCATGAATGAGATGGCTGTGGTATATTCAATACTTGAAGATGTGACCTCTCTCCAGAGTCTTCACATTGGACTTCCATTTATTCGGCGCCCTTTGCAGGTTATCCGCTCAGATAATAGGTTTCGTTTTAGACTACAAGCACACGCGATAGATCATTTAGGTGAGCTATGATGTTCAAATGTACTGAGGCTATGTCTGCTCAATTTTGTGAATGAGAAATCAATGCTCCGAATCTCCTTCCTTCAATCTCTTCTAGGATCTCTTTTCAATTAAGCAAACAACTAGCGTATCCTTCCTATTGAAAAGTAGTTGCTTTGCATTCATGACGACAACATTTTGGTTGGTTCATCATCTTGCTTCGTAAAAACTACAGTGGTGGTTTGGTGTACGCGGGAACTGAGTAAAGTGAGTAGAATGGAACAAGATGGTTTGGTGTACGCGGGAACTGAGTAAAGTGAGTAGAATGGAACAAGAAACGTAATGGAATTAATTTGAGAATGAAATACTCATTTCTATTCCCAAGCTTTTGCAATTAGATAGTGAAGTAGGAATGGGCCAGTATTTTCGAATATACTACCTATAATTATATATAATATATTATATATATAATATATATACTATATATCATATTACTATATAATATATATATATATTATACTATATAATTAAGTACTATATATTATAGACCGATTAGAGAGAGAGAGAGTAGGGGAAGAGCGAAGAGGAGGAGAGATAGAGCAAGAAAACCCAACACACCAATCTATATATATATATTATATATAATATATATATATATATATATATATATGAGATTAATGGGTATCCTTGTCATAGGAGGCGGATTTCCTCATATGACCCTTAAAATCACATGATTGAACGACATTATGGATGATCCGCTCCATTGAACTTGATCTACATATTCTAAAACTCCAACACACAAGTTTGGGCGTGAATCCGTCGTCGTTTGACCTCCATCGAGCCATGTAAAAAAGTTCTATTCATCAAAACCTTAAAATGATACGAGTGGATAAAGGCGTCAAACGACGCACGGCGTTCACCCCAAACTTGGTGTGTTGGGGTTTTAGAATATGTAGATCAAGTTCAACGGAGCGGAATCATCCATAATGTCGCTCAATCATGTGATTTTAGATTGCGTCATAGGAGGTAATCCCCTCCTCCATGACAAGGATACCATTAATCATATATATATTATATATACCTATATAATATATATATATATATAATACGTATATATATATATATATATATATATATATATATATATATGAGATTAATGGGGTACCTTGTCATAGGCAAGGCGGATTTCCTCCTATGCACGCCTCTAAAAATCACCATGACTTGAGCCAATATTTGCTGGGAATGATCCGCCTCCGTTGAACTTGTATCTACCCATATTCTAAAACCCTAACATTACACAAGTTTTGGGGCAACTCCTCGTCGTTCTGACCCTTCATCAAACTCGCTATCAATTTTAAACGGTCTTATTGAACGAACTAGAACTTTTCACATGGCTCGATGGAAGCGTCCAAACGACTGACGCGGTTCACCCCTTAAACGTTTCGGCTTCCGCACTGTGTTGGGGTTTTAGATATGTAGATCAAGTTTCAACGCGAGCGGGATCATCCACAATATTGCTCAATCATGTAATTTTAGAGGCGCCGTCTATAGGAGAAATCCACCTCCTATGACAAGGATACCAATCTAATCTTCTCTCTCTCTCTTCTCTCTCTCTCTATATATTTTATATATATATATATATATATAATATAGTATATATATATATATATTATATATATCACTATATATATATATATATATATATTAGAGAGAGATGAGACGAGAGAGAAATATGGGTAGCTTCGCGTACCAAGCCAAAAAAGTTATTGCCTTTCGGTAGTGAGGTGTCACAATCTTCATCTCCACTCATTCAAATATGCTGATCACATTCACATGGGCTAATGAGCTGGATCGAGGATGTGACACATCCCACTTCAAGCCACAAATGTGCTTCGGTACCAAGGCATACCCCATATTCTCACATATTATATATATAATATATATATACTATATATATATATATAATATATATATATATATATAGTCATATTATATATGAGATTAATGGGTATCCTTGTCATAGGCCATAGAGGATTTCCTCTTGTCGCCTATGTGGCACATATCATCACCATCCTCATAAAGCTAGACACAATCCCCACCAACTTCGACACTCTCTCTCCTTACTGTACTGAGGATGTGCTGGATTGTGCCCACCTAACGGCAGCGAGGTAAATCCCCTCCCTATGACAAGAGATAACCCATTATATCTCTCTCTCTCTCCTCGTCTCTTCTCTCTCTATATATACTATTTATATATATATATATATTATATAATATATATATATAATATATATATATACTATATATAGGAAAATTTTAGATGTGTATCCTTGTCACGTAGCGAGGGGATTTCCTCCTTTATGACGCACTCTAAAATTCACATGAGTTGAGCGACATTTTGCGATTGATACACAGCCTCCGTTGAACTTGCACTTACATATTCTACAAAACACCCCAACACACCAAGTTTTGGCGTCAACCCGTCGTCGTTTGACCCCTTCATCCACTTCATATCAATCTTTAACAGGTTGTTATCCAATGAATAGAACTTTTCACATGGCTCGAGTGTGGGGCAGGGTTCAAACGACGACGGGTTCTACCCCACAACTGTGAGGCACCTCGTGCATCCCTGCAGTCGCAGGCCTTATGGTGGGTTTTAAAAATATCTGTAGAATCAAGTTCAACGGAGCGGATCATCCAAAATTGTCGCTCAATCACGTGTGATTTTAGAGGTCCCTGTCCTGCAGTAAATCCCCTCCTATGACAAGGATTACTCATTAATCTCATAATATATAATATATATATATATATATATATATACTATACTATATTATATATATAATCTATATATAGTATATAATATACTATATTATTATATCATATACTATATATATTATATATTATATACTATATATATATATGAAAAATGGGTATGCCTTCGCCGTACCAAGCACAAATTTTGCTGCCTTGCTACTGAGTGTGTCACATCCTCATCCACTCACCTCCCATCATGAATGTGCGTCCCATATTTGAATACGAGTGCGAGAGGATGTGACACATCACTAGCCAAGCCACAATTTTTCTGCTCTGGTACCAAGCATACCCATATTGTCTATATATATATATATATAATATATATATATAATATGTATTTTTTAGGAGATGACATTCTATATATAAAAGTGAAAAATTGATGAGAAGTGAAAATGAGATTTCTAGCTTCTAAAAACACGTCCAACTCGATTCTGAAGTGAGAATAAAATGAAATAGATCGATTTAGTGTGAGGCTATTTTCCATTCACATGTGTGGGTGAAATTAGAGAATGTAGTGGGGATGAACATCTTTAAAAGTTATATACCTTTTTAATTCGGACATAAGTGTGAATGCTCAATTCTCCCAACATCTTATTGGAAATTACTATTCTCAAATAAAGTTTGAATTAAAGAGAAGTGGCGAATAAAATTTCTATAACTTTTAGATGAGACGGTCACGTGACCGTCCGGCGCTGAAGAATAAGAAACGGGAACCGACATTTTATCTCCGCTCGTTCTCGCACAGCAGATAAGACAAGGCTCAACGTGTTTTCTCTTTTTTTTTTCCTTTCTTTGGACGGAGCTCATCGCATTCACAAAAGGCGTCACTCCTTCCTGCGTCATTCATTTACTTTTTTTTACCGGACCCTCTCGTGGTCTAAATTAAAGATTTGACGCAGCATTTCTGCGACATAAGAACAAAACTCGTAAGTACGTCGTCCGAATTAATATTATCATTCAAAGGCGGTCGGTCTCATCACCGTGTCGTAATATTTTTGAAGTGGGCCCTACGAAAACTAGATATTATCGAGGGTCGGCGTGTCTGAATTGCTCCGACTCATCCTTAATGATTGCTAAAAAGAAAGGAGATCGATAAAAGGGCACATTTTTCAGGTAGGATTAATAGTGGGCGGTTGATAACAGTGGATATGCGAGAGATTGAGAGAAAGCATATGGTCCGAAATTGGACTTCCAATATTTTTGGGGACCAGGGTTGATTTGCGCTTCCGCACGGATCTCGTCCTCAAAAATTCACACAAATTAATTAATATAATTATATAATTCCATAGTTTTCGCCATGCATAAAGTTTTTTAAGGTATATATGTAGGGCACGTACGGTCATATATTTGCACTGTTGCGAAAACGGCTGTGAAGGGTTCCGACTGGCCGGCGTCAGGTCCATTTCGAGAATCGCGCGCACTTAAATTGGAAGGGCTAAGTTAGGTAAGTCTAGTGCTCTGGTTGATTTGAAACGCTAGAATCTCAACTTTTTTTTTTTTTTTTTTGGAGATACAGTATAATTCGAGATACTGAATAGGTTTTACTTTTATTTGAAATTTAGCTTCCAACTCTGAAGAAATTATTAACATGCAATCATTAACATTAGATGACAAGCTAATATGATATTTCTTAACTGAGTTAGAGAGATTAATTTTATGTTTGTTATTTATTTAGAAGTAATTTTTTTTTTTTTTTTTTGGGAATAAGTAGTTATTGATAGAATGTTTAATGTTTTCAAGAATGAGAGTATGTAACTAATGTAAGGATGGAGGACGGAAGGATATATGCAAGTGATCAAAAGTTATAATACTACAAGACATGATTCGCTTTTCTTCATATTTTTCTTTAATCTGACTGTTCAAGTTAAGGATATTATGATCAATCATAACCACAGGGATCGATGTTACGTTAGTTAACTAACATTTGAAACTGATCTCAACTTTCTCCATCCAGCTGGCGATGAATGGGATTAAGGGGTTGTTTGGTTCATTTCCTATATATAGGGAAATACATTTCCATGTACAAAAACATAAGTTTTGAGTTTTCTAAACTTTTCCAAGAAATAGATTGTTTCGCTTTGGTTCTCACAAAAAAATGATGGGAAACCAATGTATTTATTTTTCTTGTGTTTGGTTCGCATGGAAAAAAAAAAGGAAAACTTTTGTTTATATGGCAAAAAGCTGACGTGGCTGCAGTTTTCGTCGATTTCACGAGGTTGAGGAAGGAATTGGGGGAGCGAAAAAATCTGATGTGACGGCGATTTTCACCGAGTTTCCCTTCTTCAACCCTAGCGAACCAAAGATGGGAAAAAAAACCGACGGAAAGCTTATATCCTACGTGGCTACGAAAAATCTGATGTGGAGGCGGTGTAAAACTTTTCCACCGAGTTAAAAAACGAACCAGACAACCCCTAAATTTCTATTATACATCACGAGATGCCCAACGTACGATGCGAGATTTTCCCAAATCTAACTAGCTGTTGAGGAACTCCTAAGATTGCACATATATATGTACGTAACGTATATTTAGTTTGAGAATTTTAGCTGCATGTATCACATGCAAATTAATTGCATGCACGACTCCTTGATTTCCACGTGCCTCCTTGTAGCGTGGGCCCATGCAAAGTGTACCAAGAACTAGCTAATCATTGGGGATCCACGGCGGCGTCAAACTATATACCTCGTCGCATGGGTCACATTAATCTTTTCATGCGAGGAAATTAAATTGAGCCTCATATCCTCATCCAGGCTAGGGGAAATGACTTCCAAGGTAAATAATACACTCACTCAAAAGAAACGTAACGCCCCATTCTTCCCATTCTTGTGGCATTGGGCATGTAGGCGGCGGCAGTTCTCAATCGACGACAAAGACGGGGAATAATCACGTTGCAGGCGCTAGCTATAGCTAGCTTGCTACGTACCTAACCGAATATTACGGTTGTTAGAAAAAATACGACCATCTAGCTAGCTCATCACAATTTTGAAGTTTTGATACGGTTATAAATAGATGTTTCAGACAGTAACGAAAAGCAACCTAATTAAGACTAATGAAATCTCATTGAACACATTTATGAGATTGTAGAAGGAAAATCATTGCTTTAAAAAATGATTATTTACATATCCCGGTATTCTATAATTGCATTATTATTACACGGGTCACCCCGTGAATATCTGATCCGTGCACACATATAACAGGTTTGAATCCTCTCCGCTACCAATTAAAAAGTAGTGGAGAAACCACTACAATGTCGGGCCTGTTGATTTATTGTAATTCATAAGGGAAAAGTGCAAAAAAAAAAATTTTGTGGGGTTTGGGTGGATATGATGATGAGTATTAAGTATATATGGAATGAATCATAACCACTTAGTTACCACATAAATCAAAGACTATGCTTGATATGGTAGTCTCTCTACTACTTGTTTTTTAGTAATTAAAGAGGATCCAAATCCACATATAATGCTAAAATCACTACTGATATATATATGTTACATGAGTACGTGGCCTTATTAAAAGTGATTTCAAGGTTGTTCAGGCTTACCCGTGTAATCTTAGTCACTGATCTCAAATTAAGTCATCCGTTTAGATACGTAAAACTCAGGTTAACCTATGTATTTACATCATACCACCGGGAATCGAGATGTAAATAATCTATAATAAAAAAAAAAACTTAGGCCGTCGATCCCTCAACACGTTATGGCATATTACGAAATATAAAATTGGAACGTACCCTCAATATTTTATCATAAAATATTCAAATTCTTAAATGTGACCACTTTCAACATTTTTTTTTAAAATTATCAACGTGTAGCTTGTCTTGTTCCAAATTTGGAGGAAAATGTGCTACGTTATAATAATAGAGTAATATTACTTTCACCCTTGTTAGGATTTATGGTTAGGGGAGCATTTGAAATGAAATAGGCGTGGGAAATGAGTGCACATTAATGGATAAGTTTAGAGGTGTGGGGCCCGGGTATTGTGAGTATTATTAATATTGGAGGTGCATGTTTGCGGTAGCCCTTATTTACAGGGCATGTGGGATTAATTTGCTAGTCTCTTTGGTTGCGTTGGAAGGGATTTTGTTAGGAAACTTGAAATGGATATAGCATATGGTTGAATTGAATGCCAAGTAAAAGAGCATGTGGGAAATAAAATTGGGTTCGTTTTATCATTACTAACTACTTGTCTAAATAATAAATAAGGATATTGTTAAGTTGATTAATTGTTTTATTATTGATCAAGCATTTATTTCTAAATTACATTTCTTATTATGCGAGTCATACGCTAAAGCTAAACTTTATTTAACTATATGTAAGACATTATGGGCTCAACATAGGGTCAAGTCTAGTGGCATGACGCAACTTGATTAGGCCCACATTGAAATAATGCGTCTTACCCGAATCAGGTTGTTATATATATATGCATTTATATTTGAGATCCATCCTAATTAAACCAAAGATGAATAAAAATCTCAGATTTAAAATTATACTATTAACAGTAACCTATAATATTCTTGTTACGATTTATTAGAATTAAGATAATAGCCAATAATTCAGATTCGAATTCCGTGGAATGTACATCAAAAATTAGAAAATAAAAGATGTACTGACCAACTCATGACAAGCTAACTGGAATGATTGTTGTTGAGGACTTGGCTGGTTAGGTTACTCTACCTGTCTTTTAAAAAAAAGGATGATCAAATTAATTAATCTCCGGCTCAAATCCTATTGCATTACACAAAAGATGGAAAGATAATACAACTTTGTAAATGAATCTCCAACACAAATCGTGATCATGATGAACACAAATGTGGGATCAATTACAGCACTTTATAGAGCGCTATAAATTATTAAATTTTCTCTCTATTTGGGGTTGTTTGGTTCGTGAATTGTTTTTAATGCAGGCTATGAATCCAGAGAAATTCATACTTAAAATCATGTTAATTTGTTTTTCGATAGATATTAAATTATATTTGCATAAGGGATACAATCCAATCCATATATTGTTTGCTTGCACACGTAGTTTGTTGAGGATATGTGACTAAAATCATAAATTTGAGTGAAAGATCATCATAATTTTAGGCGATCACATTTGATGCATATATGCTATGTGTCAACCTCAATTTCGACGCATGAAACGTAATAAACAAACAACGTATTTGATAATAACCTAGGATTTTAAGATTGTAGGTCGTACTTTTCAATGCAAAACCCAAAAAATACGTAGAAACAAACGGTCCCTTTCCAGTTTTTGTTTAAACTCTTCTCACATGATTAATTAAAGAGAATTCCTTCTTCATAATTCTTGAACAATTTTATTTTTTATCCAAAATCTATAAGAAGAACCAATCGATGAAGTTAAGAGCACATTGTGAGACACGAGAGTAATAAATCTCAAAAAATAGGTAATCCCTCTTTAATTAACCTGCTAACCACAAAACTTTTACAATATTAGTTACTTCATCTTAATTTTTTTTTTCCTTTTAATCTGTCTTGATAGTAAATCTCTCTTCAACCTGCCAAACACTAGAAAGAGTTTATCCCTCAAAGGGATTTGGATCCTCTCCCCTATAAAAAAAAATATAGTGAAAAAACCACTATAAAATCATAATTATTAATTTGTTTAGTGGCTAGTTGTGATTCATTCCATATCTAACATTCATTATATCCTCATGAATTGCACTATTTTCCTAATTTATGCTCAAACTCAAACCTAAGGGGCCGTTTGGTTCGTTTCCTAGATATAGGGAAATGCATTTCCATGTACAAAAACACAAGTTTTGAGTTTTCCAAATTTTTCCAAGAAATAGATTATTTCGCTTTGGTTCGCACAAAAAAATAATGGGAAACCAATGTATTTATTTTTCTTGTGTTTGGTTCGCATAAAAAAAAGAAATTTTTTTGTTTATATGGCAAAAAACCGACGTGGCTGCAGTTTTCATCGATTTCACGAGATTGTGGAAGGAATTTGGGGAGAGAAAAAAATCTGATGTGACGGCGATTTTCACCGAGTTTCCCTTCTTCAACCCTAACGAACCAAAGATGGAAAAAAAACCCGACGGAAAGCTTATATCCTACGTGTCCACGAAAAATCTGATGTGGAGGTGGTGTAAAACTTTTCCACCGAGTTAAAAAACGAACCAAACAGCCCCTAAATCACCTATTAAACAAATTAACGGTTTGTGATATTATAGTTATCTCTCTCCACTGACTGTGTAAAGAAATTACTCTTTTTTTTTATTACATCCTAGCTACTTCAATCGTCCTCCTTATGTATGTATCCTCAGCATCGTTGTCAAACTGATGGAGCCTTGATGCTCTGCTGGCTATCAAAATCAATTAGCAACTCTCCAAGCACTTGGCCACGATCCTCCCACAAAAATAATTCCGCATGCACGTGTACTGCAGGCGTCCAAATGGCAACCCCACTCTAAAAGTCCTCCCATGCCGAGCCTCATAGCTAACCACATCGATCACCCATCAAGAGCGAGCGCCATTTTCCCATAAAAGTTGTCAGCAGTTTTCAACCAACTCTACCATCATCGAATGATTGGACCCCAAATCATCGAATATCTTTTTCTCCTTCCCAAATTCTCTTGTTTCCGTACGATCCAACACGTCACCCTCCGGTAGTTTTTTTCCCAGTTGTATATATATAAGCACCAGCCCCTCCCATTTCAAGCAACTAAAGCTAACCATAGTACAAATACAGGGCTCAAGACAATGAGCCTAGCAATCAACGGTGCCCCAGTCGTCAAACCCCACAGCCCTCCTCCGTCAAATGTCATCTCGGCCCAGCCCACCTCCACCTCCCTAGACC